>NW_026059497.1:0-56830 GCF_023721935.1 Panthera uncia
TTCTCTTTCTCTTTCCTCCCTCCTTTCTTTCATTCTTTCTTTTCTTTATTCTTCTTTTCTTTTTCTTTCTCTTTCTTCCTTCCCTTCCTCCCTTTCTTTCTTTCTTTCTTTCTCTTCATTCCTTCCTTCCTTTCTTTCTTTTTTTTCTCTTCTTATGATTTTTGATGAGAGTTTTTCCAAAATGTGTCCTGCGATTTTCTGGGAGTCACAGGGGCATCTTTGTCGGCTGCCAAGTTGTCCTGCCATCCCTCATCTGTAATGGGGGGATCAGGGGCTCAGTCTGTGGGCCATGGTGAGCATTAGGGGGGCAGTGGAGCCTGGCGTCCAGCAGGTGCCCTGGAAACAGATCACTGCGGATAGGATGCTCGTGTTTCTCTGTGGCTCAGGTCCTCGTGAAGGAGGCTGGGAAAGTCACGGCGACGGATTCTGCAGATGGGTCAGATCGAAGGGCACTTTCAGGTCAAATGAATCCAAACAGAGCCGAGCAGTGAGTTCATCAGCAGTCGTGTACCGAACAGCTAGCTTGTGTTAGGCTCGCTGGTGGGGTCACCCGGCTCTGCTCTGCGAGGCTGTCGGGGTGACTGGCCTGGGTGGAGAGGCTCCTTTATGGATGTTCTGGAAGCCTCGATTGCTGAACTTACTGGTGTCGTGAGCAAAGTGTAGATCAATGGGCTCCGAGTGAGCGGCCGAAGAGGTTCTCCCGTGATGCAGGGGCGTCGGCTTTGGTGTGGATGTGGTGGCATCTCCACGACATACAGGGGGCTTCTCCTGTCCGGTCTCGTTTATTCACTCGTTCGTCAGACTTGCATCGGGCACCCCAATACAAGAACGCAAGAGCCAGAGCACCCGCACAGGTGCACAAAGCACGGTTTGGAGGGCGCGAGGTCAGGCGAGGGTGCGTTCGCTCTTCCCACGTGACGGAGGGAGTTTGTGCCATGAACCGAGCATGTGCTGAGCAGCGACTTCTCCAGCTGCTGTCACGCCCCAGAGGCAGGCCCCACCGTGCCGGGCCGGGGGAGAACTTTCCGGAGTGCGGCTGAGACGTCCTAGGGCACGGGAACGTCTGCTGCTGCCATCCCTGGCTTCGAGGTGCAGAAGGGTGGAAGGCTCTGGAACACGGAAGGCCCGGGCCCTCTCGTGCTGCCTGGCTGGTGGACGCGGGCGAGGGGGAGCCCTTAGCTCTGCTCGGTGCCAAGAGTCTTTGCGACCCCCGGAAGGGGGTGTACGTTCTGTCACTCTCCGTCCCCCGAACCGGTCGCGTCTGACTCCGTCTTCCTCAAAGCCGTCTGCCGCGCGCCAGCCCCTCCGCCCTGACGTGGACGAGGCCTCTGCGTCTGGGGAGGCCTTCTTTCCTGGAGACACAGCGGGACTCAGACGGGCCTGGTCCTCACCCACAGAACTTGCTCTGCACCCACGTGGCTTCCTCAAACCCCTTCCCTGCTTGGAACCTCCGAGCCCCCTGACTGCCGGATGGAGTCCGGGCTCCGGGATGTGGCTGAGAAGGTGCCCCAAAGGCTGGTCTCGCCGTCCACGTCCCCTCGGGACTTTCTCTCCGGCACCACCGGCGGAGAGGAGCTTCCGTCCGCGGTGTGCCAGACATCGTCGTAAGCGTCGATGTGTGTGGATGCGTTTAATTTTTAGAGCAGCCCGGAGGGGAAACTGAGGCACAGAGAGGTGAAATATCCTTCCACAGGCCACCCCGCCTGCGAGCGGTGGGACCGGGCTTGGAAGGGAAGCCCCGCGTCTCTGTGTCCCACGGCCACTGGGCTGCATTTGCCCAGACTGGAGCGGCCACCGCCCGGCACCCGCTTTGGGCCTTTAAACACCTCATTTGTGCTAACGGCTTCTGCCCAGACCCGGCTCAGCTGGCGTCTCTTTGTGGAAGTTCTCTCTGTCCCCCGAGGCCTGGCCGTGTGTGGGGTGGGCAGGGGTGGGTCAGTGGTCGGTGTGTGGGCCGGGGGAGACCTTCCTTTGCTGCCCGAAGCTCAGCTCTGATCTGGCTGCCCTGAGAAAGGAGACGGGACAGGAGACTCGGGGAAGGAGAGGCAGAGAAGGTGGTGGGGGGGGGGGGGGGGGGCTGCACTTGCTCGTACATGCAGACGTTCTGTGCCGGAGGAGAAGCTTTAGAGCCAGAGGTTTCCGTGTCCTGGTACTTATGTGGGCACAGCCCTGCCTGGCGGATAGACACATTCTAAACCAAGAAGGCGAGGAAAATAGTCCCCAAAGGTGACCGGGAGCCCCAGGAGCACGTGGAGCTTTAGGGACCTGAAATGCCCTTTGGGCTTTGGAATTTCTGGGGTGCACCGAGCCCTCATGATCTGCCCACGGAAATTTGATTTGCTTGCAGGTTGGGGGAGAGGTGGTGAGATTGAATCTGCAGGAGTCTGTGTTCCAGACTCTGCTCCCTCCAGCTCCCGGCTCAGAGCTTCCGGAAAGAAAACTGTCCCCTCGCCACTCCCCACAGGCAGCCTGCTGACCACCCCGGGTGCTGGGCCTGGCCTGCCGGCCGCTCTCTGATGCCCTCGGCCTCCTGGGGCCGGTGAATCAATCCTGTCCTGAAGGAGCCTGTTCTCTGAGATTCCTCTCTCCGGAGAGGTTTGTTCTTTGATCTACGGGGCTCTCTGGAAGAGTCTGGGGGGCCTGAGCACCCACCCAGCCCCGAGAGTCTAGCACCGCCCCTATTTCGGGGATGAGGACACTGAGGCCAGGAGACTGATTTAAACTGCTTTGCCCAAGGTCACCAGGAAACAAGTGTTAAGGGCAGGACATGACTGCAGGCAGCCATTGTGCCCCACCGCACCCGCAGGGCCCCATAGCTGCTCTAGAAACTTCCATGAACTTATGGAGCACTTTAGGAGTCTGCCTTCACGCCCTAGGTCGTTTTCATTCGCACTGGGGCCTCTGGGAGGGTCACAGAGCCCCACTTCACAGAGGGGAAGACTGAGGCTCAGTCAGGGTCGTTCAGCTTGAAGGTGGCAGGTGGCCTTGTCCGGCTCACGGCCCCGCTCTGTCCCCTGCAGACTTAGGGCCCTCACGCTCCTTGGCCCCCCGGCAGAGGCACCAGCTACCCACACGGTGGCTTGGACTAGCGTCTCGGTGGGGATCGCGGCCGGCCTGGCTCCTGAAGAGGTGCAGACGTGCCATCGTCTAGGCCGGGCTGCAGCTGCATGGCCCGTCCTGGGAAGCTCGCCACCGGGGTGCTTCGGTCCCCTGCAGGGTGTGCGGAAGAGGTGGGGCCGGCTCCCGCCGGGTGCTCTGGGCGGGCAGCCTGGCCAGGCCTCTCCCGGGTGCGCGGCGCCTTCCCCCGCACCCCGGCTGCCTCCGCAGCAGCCCTCCCTCCCCGAGCAGCCCGGAGTCTAAGTGCTTCGCCAATACCGGTGTTTATCTGGTTGGGAATTAATTCCCTGAGCACGACGGGGTCTTCATAATCACAAACTTCTCAGGCAGCACGCTGGCTTTGCTTCTATTTTTAGAGAGGGGGGGGGGTGGCCGCTCGCCAGGAAGGCGATTTCCAAGGGGCGCCAGCCACCCAGGGTCCGCCGGGCCCTCCCTTCCCGCGGGCCGCGTCCGTCTGCTGGATAATGTCTTCAGCAGGGCAAGGTCTGGCTTCGTGATGTTCGAGGTTCCCGGATACATCTGTTTCGTGGATTCACCGACTCCCCCCGCCACCCCCTTCCACGGGCAGCATCGATGGCCCGGCGGGCAGGCCGCGTTCGCGTTCCCGGGGCAGCTGTCCTCACCGGGGACGGACGAGAGCACACAGATCAGTCTGGCGTTTGCTCTGCCTCCAAAGTCTCCCTCTTTTCAAACAAAATAGATCAGTCAGGATGCCGCCACAGAGAAAGGACAGCCCTCTGGCTGGCTGACGTGCAAGGGGCTCTAACAGGAATTGCCTGCTCTCAAGAACCACGGAAAGGCTTGAACAGCAGGCTGAAGCTTGGGTTTCCAAGGTGAAGGTTCTAGAACACGCCCCCCCCCCCCCCCCCCGCCCCAGTTGGCTGCGAGCAAGCCGAGGCCTGGGCCACATCCCTCAGTCCACGGTCGGTCCATTCGGCCACTACCCGGAATGGATCGAACACAGTTCGCTGGCTTAATCTCCAAACTCACTTCACCCGAGTGGCTCTGTCCCAAACCAAGGCAGCCAGTTCAAGGGCACCGTCCTCTGCATCGTCATGGGGCGAGGAGGCAATCGGCTCCGTACGGCACAGGAGGCGTGGGTGTTAGCTGTCCAGCCCCGCATCACAGGGAGACGCACGGAAGGGAGGGCAGAGGGATGTTGAGGGAGCCCGTGTCTGTGGATACGGACCCGCTGCACTCTGAGAAACGGACGGAGTGTTCTGTGCACTGAAAACCCTGTTGTGGTAACATTTGTATTTATGGTTAATGTAGAAACTCAACATAAAGCTTTGGTTTAAAAGTCTATTTCCGGTGGCTCAGCTGGTTAAGCAACTGACTTTGACTCAGGTCACGATCTCATCGGCTCAGGTCATGATCTCGTGGTTCATGGGTTCGAGACCTGAGTCGGGCTCCGTGCTGACCTGCTTCCGATTCTGTGTCTCCCTCTCTCTGCTCCTCCCCTGCTCGTGCTCTGTCTCTCTCTGTCTCTCAAAAAATAAATAAATGTTAAAAAAAAATTTTTTTTTTAAATCTATTTCTGGGTCCCTGTCCCCACCCGTGTTGCGTTTTTGTAACCTTCAGCTCGAGGGTTTAATCACCGTGGTGACGTCTGCACGCCCGGATGTCCTTAACCTACACACAGCTCAGTCCTTTCTTTCTGAAAACTGGCTGGACTCAGGTCTGCTGCAGCCGCTGGCACCTTTGCAGCATTTATGTGCTGTGAGGTTGTGGGTCTGGAATTCAGGCTCTTGCCTCCGTGTTGGGGGTGTCTCACTTTCCCTAGGGGTGCAGGTGTCAAACCTCAGTTAAAGGGCGAAGACGGTGTGCTGGCCACGCCTTCCGCTGCAGTGTAATCGCGGGCACCCACAGGAGAATAGGAACTTGCTGTGCACGGGGACGTTTTCTAATTTCTGTGCCCCTTTAGGAAGAGGGAGTGTGACACTGGGCTCTCAAGTAGTGAAAACACATCCTTCAAAATGACTGGTCTCTGGAAGTGAGCACGGGGGACTGGACCAGAGCGGCTTTTGGAAAATTCCAGGGTTCTGGAACTGTGGTTGGCATTCCCAGAGTTAATCTCAAAGAGTGACATCTTTCTTTTTTTTTTTAAGTTTATTTATTTTGAGAGAGGGAGAGAGAGTGTGTGTGTGTGTGCACGCACATGAGCAGGGGAGGGGCAGAGAGAGAGAGAGAGGAGAGAGAGAATCCCAAGCAGGCTCCATGCTGTCAGTACAGAGCCTGATGCGGGGCTTTAACCTGTGAACCGTGAGATCATGACCTGAGCTGAGATCGAGTCAAATACTTAACCAACTGAGCCACCCAGGGGCACCAGAAAGAGTGACTTTATTCTCTTATTATTTATTTATTATTATTTTTAATGTCTAATTATTTTTGAGAGAGAGAGAGAGAGAGAGAAAGAGAGAGAGAGAGAGAGAGAGAGACAGAGCGAGACAGAGCATGAACGGGGGATGGGCAGAGAGGGAGACACAGAATCCAAAGTGGGCTCCAGGTTCCGAGCTGTCAGCACAGAGCCCGACGCGGGGCTCGAACCCACGGACCGTGAGATCGTGACCTGAGCCGAAGTCCAGAGTGTGTGTGTGTGTGTGTGTGTGTGTGTGTGGAAACTGCTGGCCATTCTGGGAGGGCCAGTGTTGGGTGTGATGGTGGGACCTGCCTGGACGGGGCAGTGCGTGTGGAAGCATCTTGGAGCGTGTTAGGGGCACAGGGGCTGTGATCCAGTCCCACCTGATTCAGTTACCAGCTGGATGCCTCGGCGTCCCCTTCTGGAACACGCAGAGATGACCGGTGCCTGCTGCCCGCCATTGTGGGAGGAGTGAATGATTTAACCCAAATACAGCGCTCAGCCCGGCGCCTGGTGCGTGCATTGGGCGTCGTAAATTCATTAACCTCTAAATAGTCCAGGCCCTTTTCTCCCACGTGTCAAAGAGCCCCGTGCAAGAGCCTAATTAGTTCAGCGTTAGTGGAACCGCCCGCCCCCCGGGCCCGTGCGGAATGTCTCCGAAGTCCCCACACGGCCCTGAAAAGGAGACACGCGGCAACAGCCAGCGGAGAGTGACCGGCCGCCGTCGGAGCCCCACGCGCCGCCCAAAACTCTTCCTGCTTGTGCGTCAGGCTGACGGGATCGGAGCGTGGGGGTCACTCTCCTGCCAGCCGGGGCCCTGCTCCTGAGCAGGACTGCTGTTTTGGTGGCAAAGCATTATGTCTTCGGGGTGGGGGCCGTGCCAGCCTGTCTCTGCTGGTCAGCCGAGTGCCGGGGACATGTTTGCAAACCTCTCTGATTGCTTTGTGGCTCCTTGTTCGGCGTTTGGGCATTGCTGATCTCGAAGGTCTCAACCCGCCAGCTGTACCCCCACCCCGGGAAGCGTCGTCCCTCCCTCCTGCCTTGTCCCTCTTCCCCTCGGCCTCCTGGCTGCCTGTGGGTCTGGTTGTCTTGCTCTCCTTCTAGAGCAAATAAGCACCCCCTCCCTGCCACCGACACGCGGGCTTGTTTCACGCCTGGAGAATTCGGAGCCCCCGCCAAGCCACCTGCACGGGCGGGCCAGTGGCCGGGCCTCGGCGATGGTGACGGCAGCAGCGGGTCCCTGGCAGGTTATTCTGCTGGGAAGGATCCTGTGGGCTCCTCTGCCCTCTGCCCGCTCGTCCAGCTCTGCCGGCCTCTGTCCTCCAGCGTGCTAATCGGGAGGACTCAGGTGGGGGTGCTGTCTGCTCCTGGGGGTGGGGACTTGGTTCCTTCTTACTCCCTTACCTCCCAGAAGTCAAGGCAGAGGAGCCCCATCCTGCGGGACCCGAGACTTGGAGGCCGGCACCTGCTGCAGGCTGCATGGAACCTTCTAGAACCCCAGGCCCTGATGGCGCCTCCTTGCTCGGTACAGGGACAGCTGGCCGTGCCCAGGAGCTCCTGTCGGGAGGGGAACCCTCCTTTGCTCCACACTCGTTCTCATCGGAGTCTGGTTTCACTGCTCAGTCCCCCACATCATTCAGCACCCTCTTGCCCGGCCACCTTCATGGCTCCGTGCCCGGGCCGGGCGGACGGCCCACAGATGGAGGGCGATGTTGCACACGGGGCCATGAGATCACCGAAGGTTGCTACCGCATCCATCTCTGGCCTGGGAGGCCTCTGGCTGCCAGTGCATGTTTAAATATCAATGTAGAGTTATTCAAGCCCTTTCTAGAGGGCTTAGAGCTTTGCCAGCACTATGGACACGTATATGAAACAGAGTCTCCCCCTCCACCCCTTTAAAAAGTAGATCCTACTCCAGGGTACGCCTGGGGGGCTCAGTCGGTTAAGCGTTCGACTTCGGCTCAGGTCATGATCTCGCGTTTCATGAGTTCAAGCCCCGTGTCGGGCGCTGTGCTGACAGCTCGGAGCCTGGAGCCCGCTTCGGATGCTGTGTCTCCCTCTCCCTCTGCCGCTCCCCTGCTTGCTGTCTCTGTCTCTCCGAAAAATAAATGAAAATGAAAAAAAATAAAAAGTAGATCCCGCTGTGGTATTTGGGGGAAAATATACAAGTTTGGACGCATAAGCCCATATAATACCTTGTTAATTCTGAATGCTAAGAGCTTGGTCTACTGTTTTGCTTAATGAGGATGTGGCTTTGCGTAACAGGGATCTCCGAGGCAGCCGGAGTCTGTGAATCTGTTCTCAGCTCCCCCGCTAATTACGAGGCGAGCCCGGGCACGAGCTGGCGGTTAAGAGCAGCGGTGCCGGTCCGGGCGCGGTGCCAGTGACGTCGGTGGCCTCAGGCCCCCCGGTCGGAGGTGTTTTGGTCCCCGGTAGACAGATGAGGAAACCAGGCAGAGAGGGAGAAAACACCATCACTGGCAGGCTCGTCCCGCAGCAGGTGGCGTCGGTCTGGGGTCACACCCAGGTGGGTGTGCGCTGAGTGATCGATGAGACAAGGTCCTCGCACCTCTGGACTTCGTGGTCTGGAGGGGGAGATGGTAACGGGCGAGAACACGTGTGATATGACATAAGGCAGCTGCGGGTCATAAGGAGTCTGAGTACAGATGCTCGATGAGCGGCTTGGGGAGGAAGGCAGTGGAGACGCCTCTGTTCTGGGTTAGCCGTAGAGGGGAGTGGAGAGTGGCCATTAGCTGGAAGAGGCAGGACAGTATGGCTGGCACCGATTTCTCACTGAATGGCCTTGGGGGCAAGCTCGACGTGTCATTTCATCTCGCGGTGGGGAGGGAGGGATAGGTTTTGACACAGAGCTGGAAGGACTGAATGCAGAATCTGAGGTCCCGAGAGCGCCACGCCTCGTGAGCTCACGCAGCGATGGTTTTCGAACCCAGGTCTTCTGGTCCCCGGCTGTGTTGGCTGAGGGGGCTGCTGTGACCCATCACCCCAAACTCGGTGGCTTAAAACAACAAAAGTGGATTCTCCCACAGACTGGAGGCCAGAGTCCAAAATCAAGGTGTGGGCAGGGCCGCCTTCCTTCCGGAGGCTTCCAGGGAGGGTGCTTCTGCCCTCTTCCAGCACCTGGCGCTCCCGGGCCCGTGGCCGCCTTTTCCATGTGCCCTCTGTCCCCTCCGCTGTGTCTCTTACGAGATCCTTGTTGTCGGGTTTATGGCCCACCTGGATGATCCAGGATAATCTCACCTCGACATCCTTAACATCTAACATCCAAGACGTTAAAAAAAAATTTTTTTTTTAATGTTTATTTTTGACAGGGAGAGACAGATGGACAGAGTGTGAGCAGGGGAGGGGCAGAGAGAGGGAGACGCAGGATCCCAAGCGGGTTCCAGGCTCCGAGCTGTCAGCACACAGCCTGACTTGGGGCTCGAACCCACGAACCGCAAGATCATGGCCTGAACTGAAGTCGGACGCTCAACCGACTGAGCCCCCCAGGAGCCCCGAACACGAAAGATGTTGTGTCCAAATACGGTCATGCTGCAGGGCCTGGTGTTTGATGCGGACGTCTCTTTTGGGGGCCACCACTCGGCCACCACACCATCGCACCAGCTCACACACCCTGCAGGGGCTCCGCGGAGGGCCTGGTGGGGGGGGGGGGAGGGAGCCGTCCCTCCCTTTCTGGTGCTTCCTGTGTGCTTTGCAGCCAACTCTCCAGGTCCTGACAGCCGGCCAAGTTGGGGGAGGGGTGAAGCGCCTGCTGGTTGGTGGAGGTAGGGGTGGGGCTGGGGGTGAGGGAGTATCACCCGGGGCCCTCCGTCCCTCCTTCCTCCTGGGAGGCCAGGCCTCCAGCAGACCCTTCCGGACTCAAATCCCTTTTTCGTTTGGTCTGGCTCAGGGCTGCCGAGTCCCAAGGGGACCGGGAGCATGAGGGCCACTGGCTGTTAAAGCGAAGCTGAGAACAAATTAAAGATTCTCCCGCTGAGGTGGTGAATTGCTCAGACGTGCAGCACAGCCCCGATTTAGGAGCGTGGGGGCCGTGGGTGGCGCTTCCAGGACCCAGGGCTGGGGGTCCCGGTGCTGGGACAGGCCCCACCGGGAGCCAGCTGCCCCCCCCTCCCCCCACCGTCCCCACCCATCCTCCTGGCACCCCTCCTGGGTGGGTTTTACCGTCCTTCCATCCTCCGGCCCCTCCCCCACCAGGCGAGCTCGTAAACAGTCTCCCGATGTGACCGGCTGGGCCACTCAGACCCTCAGTCTTGTCTGTGGAGTGGGCCAGCATCCCCCTGCCTCCCGGCGGGGGGGAGGCAGGGGGACTCCGCAGGAGAGAGCAGGCCCGTGTGTGCAGCGGAAACAGCCTGTGCCCGAGGCCGGGCACAAGGGGGGGGCGGCCCACCCCCTCGGGCCCGGCCAGCAAGGGGGGCCCAGCGGAGGAAGGGGCTGCCGGAGAAAAGATTCATCCTGGAGAACAACCCGAGAGGCCTGACGCTTGGGCTGTGCCGTCTGCCTTTCCTCCCGAGGGCCTGCGCGTCTGGGCTGGACCAAGGGTGGCAGGCGGGCCTGGACTGGAGCTGGGTCAGGTGCCAGGGCCGGACGGGGGCGTGGCCGCCTGTTGGTCCCAGGCCAGCCCCGCGTTTGACTGGTGGAGGACTCGGGCCCCGAGAGGGGCTCGCTCACCGGTGCACAGCTCCCAGACTTGGGACTCATACTCAGTCTCTTGCCTTCGGCCTGGCACACGCCCACGGGCTTCAGCTGACCAGAGCAGAGCAGGCCTGGGCAGGGCAGGTGATCATTTAGGCGGGCTGGGAGGGGCCTCGGGTCCCAGGCCGCAGACGCTTGGGTGTTGCTTTTTAGGCTTCTGGAGCCATGCAAGGCTGTGAGGGCAGAATATTCTGGACGAGCTTGGGGAGGTGAACTTGGAGGCTGGAAGCAGGTCCACTGAGGAAAGCCTGGTCCATTGGGGTGCAGGGAGAGGAGTTTGGGGCCTCCGGAGGAGGCGAGCCCTTCTTGCTGGAGGCAGCTGTGGCTCAGCCTGAGAGCCACCTCTTCCGGGAAGCCTTCCCTTCTGTCCTCTGGGTCCTCAGCTGCCTGTGCTGCCGTGCTGGGTCTCAGCGTGGACTTCATCTGCACACATTTCCTGGCTGGAAGATGGTGATTGGGGGCGGGGGGGTGGTGGGGGCACACTGTCCACGGACAGGTGGGGAGACATGAGCCTTTCCTCCTTCAGGAGAAAACAGTGGTACAGGAGCCCCAAATTCACGTCCACTTGGCATTTAGCTCATGCAGACTGCTTTCTGCCAGCCTCTGGAGAGAACGTCAGATTTTGCAGGTGTAGAGTTCATGCGATAGATTATTTGTCCTTTTTTTTTTTATTTTTTTAAGAAAGACAGTACAATATACTAGTATTGACTGTCTTTAATTTGACACTTGACTGAGAGGGGAAAAAAGCAGCTTCTTAGGAATTCAGGAGTATCGATCCCGTGTTGCAGGAAGAGGTCGGTATGCGGTCTTCCCGTCTTCAGGAATAAAACAGCGAAGGACACAGTAGATTTATTTACGGGGGTTTTCGCTTTGACGGTAAGGCCGCCTCTTCCGCTGTGTTTGAGACCGGTTTTGGAGGCAAGGGTTTAAACTGGCTGTGGGAAAGCCCGACCAGATCCCCCTCCTGAGCCTTTCCTGGTGGCTTTGTTTAGCTGCTCTGGACGTGGAGAGGAGGAGAGGAGGCTGGGGGCTCACTGACCCAGCTCAGGGAGGCGGGGGGCCTTTATAAAAACCAATTCATGCCGTTCGGCTCCACCTGATGATTTCAGACAGCGGTCCCTGGGGTTCTGATGTGGTGCTTAAAAATTCACAAGAGCAGTAGATTAATTAACGAGTTAATCCACGGAAAAGCTCGATGAATCAGCCGGCATCGTCGCCCACGTTCCCCAGATGAGCACCTGAAGGGAGAGGCCACTGGGCCGTGAGAACTTGAACCTTCTGCCTCCAGCCCCGGGAGGCGCCCCCTCCACGGCGAGCGGGGGGGGGGGGTCTGCCCTCATTGCCCCTCACTGTGGCCCCTCCCTGGAGAGACTCCTTTTGTTCTGGAGACATCGGGGGCAGAGGAGGTGAGGGGCCGTCCTGTTCGGCTGGGGCTGCTGTGACAGAACATCACACACCGGGTGGCTTACAATACGGACGCGCGCTTCTGACAGCGAGGGGGCGGGAAGTCCAAGATCAAGGTGCCAGCAGAGGGTCTTCCTGACCCGCAGACACTTTTCCGTGTGGTCTCATGGCAGACAGAGATCTCGCTTCTTATAAAGGTCCAGCCCTACTGGTCCAGCCCCCCGGCCCCCGCACTGACTTCTCTCAACCTTAATAGCTTTGTACAGTCACATTGGGGGTTAGGGCTTCCACACGTGAATTTTGGGGAGACACACAGTTCAGTCTGTCGCAGAGTTGTCAGCATGGACCCTTCTTGCTGAAGGCAGCTGCTGCCCAGCCCAAGGGTCGCCTCCTCCAGGAAGCTTTCCCTTTTCCCCTCGGGTTCCAGGGAGCCCTGTGCTGCCCTGAGTAATGGACAATTAGACTTTTGCCCTCTGGGCTCGGCACTGAGGTTAGACTTTATGGAGGGGCTAACAATGGGAAAACACCATCCATCCAGTGTGGGAGACAAACCAGTGTCTTCCATCCAGGGAACCAGATGCGGTTTGGGGAGTATTTCTGGAGATTTGGGGCGGTTTCAGGATCAGCAATCAAACTGACCGGATTCTGCAATGCTCTGGACACCCGTGAGGTTCCGTCCGTTCTGGTCTTTGCTGATGCGGGTCTCTGCCTGGAACACACATCCTCTCCTCTCTTTGGCCTGCTTCCCCTTGGGATTTGGCCTGGTGTTTCCTCCTCCAGGAAGCCTACCAAGTGCGCAGCTTGCAGCCCATCTAGCTGTCTTCGGTGCCCTGCAGACGAGGCCTGGCCCTCCTCCCCGCTGTTGTTCAGTGCCTACCGCTGAGAGGGTGCTCGGTAAATATTTGTTGAGAACGAAGTGTGCCCCCCACACCTGGAACAGTGCCGGATGCCTAGTGGGCACTCAATACATGTTTGATGAATTGAATTCATTGAAGTCAGCAACGCAGATCAGCAGCAGCTGCCAAAAAGACTGAGCCGCAGTTAATAAAGCCCTCCCAGACCTGGGACATTAGTAAAATATCACGATTTATGTAAAGCTTTTCATTATAACTCTGCGGGGAGTTTCCTCCAGCATTAGCATTTTTCAGAGTCTGTTATCAGCAGCACTTCAAGGATAAAAGCTGTGAGCTGCAGAAGGCAGGTGCGGAGAACAAACACAGGCTATTTGTACGTCCCGAATAGAGATGGAAATCGGGGCACGGCCTGTCCTGCCCAGATGCGGGGCCTGCTGTGCTCCCCCCCTGCAAAGGGCTTAAGTTACCGTATTCCTCACCCTGACTGCGACGCGGAAGGGACAAGAGCCCTCTTCCAGTTGCTGGGAAAGCAGCCTTTGGAGTGGGCGGCTGGGCTCCTGGGAGCGTAGCGGGGGGGAGGGCAGCGCACAGGGGTGGGGGAGAGCTGGGCAGCTGATGGCTGACCCCGGGGGGCGGCCGGTCGACTCCGTGGTGGCCCAGCATCGTGACCCGGGTTGTCTGGATTTGGTGGGAATTACCGGGGAGCCCAGCTGTCCCGGGGAGTGAGATTAGCACGGCCACAGACCTGCAGACCCAGGGCGTGAGCTGGAACACTTACCCCCTCCCCAGAATGCCCCCCTCCCGTGACTGAACACTTAGGAAAATGTCTATAGTTTCCTGCCGTCGTGATAACCGTAGCTGCTCGCTGTGGAAAAGCCGTGAGGTCCGGCCTCAGGGAGAAGCAGGTGGCCGTCCTCTGGGCCCAATACGAGGCCACCGCCGTGGACACCTTGGCCTTTCCCTCCCTTCCAGGCCTTTCCGGTTTGGGGGTGTGGGATGGGGCGTGTCACATTCTGCTGACAAAGGACTTTTGGCCAGGCTGGAGCGGTCCCGCCCCGATTGCTCGTTCCCGGCGTGGCGCGGGGCTCGCGGCGACAGCCCTCGATGTGTGAATGCTGGCGTCTCCGGGCCACAAGCTGTGCCAGCGTTGCGGACAGCGCGGGGAGGCTCTGCTGTCTCCAACCTGGATCCTACTCCCGACAGTATCGTCCGTTCCCCCACCCAGATGGCGGGGCAAGGCTGGCCAGGCATACCGCGGGACTAGCCTCTCTGAGCCTCAGTTTCCCCACGCGTGCGGCAGAGGTCATAGTGTCTGCGTGGCAAAGCTGTTGTGAGGACACGGATGCTAGCTGCCGTCACAAACACGCCTCGCTGTGTCGAGACAGCGACCACGCACGTGGCTGTCGGGGGGGTGGGGAGTGACCGTGACCTCTCCCGTCGTGCGCTCTGCTGCCTCGCGGCCGTCACCTCAGCCGTTTGGACGGGAGGGAAGGAGCCCCTGTCCCAGGAGCCCCTGTCCCCAGGTGTCCCACTCTCACCTGGGGCGCTCAGGGCTGCGGGCTGTCACCTGACCCTGCCAGGGCTCGCACGCCCCCTGTCACCGCCTGCGTGGCTCGTTTCTCACCGCCGGGATTTCTTCTGGCCTCTTCTCCACACCGGCCGGCAGAGTCCTCCCTTCATTTCCTCCGATCTGTGTGACCTCTGACCCCCCTTCCTGTTCTCCTGTCTCTGGGGGGCAGAGGGGCCAGGGCCGGAGAGCAAGACTCAGTTTCCTCACTGTGCGAGGGGGCGTCTAGCAGCACTCACCCCGTGGGTCAGTGGGCTCTCCTCACTAGGACTTCTCCGTGGCTGCCTGCTTGGCCGGCCCCCCTGTGCCCACTTCCTGGGGCCGCAGGCTCCTGGGGGCAGGATGTGTCCTCCTGGGACCACTGAGGTCCCCGAGTGCTGTGCGTGTGCCGACTTGTTAGCATCGCTGACAGCTGGGAGGCCCGGAAGGGTCTGCTGGCTCCGACACCCATTGCCCAGATGGGGAAGTTGAGGCCCGGAAGGGAGAAGGATGTGCTGAGAACCACGGTGACTTGGTGGGAGGATGGAGACCTGAGCCCAGGTCTGTGGCCCCCCAGCCTGTGTTCCTTCCATGTTCCATGCATGTCTGTGTGTGTGAGCATGTCTCCCTGAGGGAAAGTCGAGGCCTGCTCTGAGCCCGGCGGTGCCGAGGAGATGATAAGGAAGGAGCAAGGAAGGTGTAGCCTGCTTGGCAGGGGACACTGGCATTAAGGATCTAATTTCATGCTTAGTGACTTAATTATACCAACAGTGAGCCCTGCTCACTGTTACTGGGAGAGCAGTACTGGGAGGTACTGGTACTGGGAGAGCATTTCACCTGCCGGCCGAGGACAGCCTCTCTGAGCCCAGGTCCCAGGGCCGGACAGGAGACGGCCGAGTGAAGGTTGGAGGAGTGTTCCAGACAGACGGGCAGCATGTGCAAAGGTCCTGAGGTGCGAGCGAGCATGGCTGTTGAAGGCAGAGGCTCTGGAACACATAGCAGGGCATATGCCCAGACGGGGCAGGAGAAGGGACAGGCAGAGCACGAGGCCCCCGTAGCCGGTGAGAGGGTTTTGAGTGGAAACAGAGGAAGACAGGAGAGGGCGTATGATCAGCCTTGCTTTTCATAAGACCCCCCTGGCTGCCAGATGCAGGACCGGTAAATTGGAACCTGAGAGGGGGCTAGAGCCCTGTGCGTGAGGCGGCCGCTGCTGTCCGGCCAGTGCTGGGGCCGGGGCCAGGCTGGGGGCCCGGGGTTGGGGGACATGTGGGCGGGGCAGAGAATCCCTGGGACCGACGAAGGAGGAGGCTTCCAGAGCAACTCCTGTTTCTGGCTGAATGCCGGGTACGGAGTGGCGCCCTTCCTGGGGGAGAAACGTCGGGTGGGGTCGAGGGCCTGGGATCCTAGGGACCCAGGCCAGCATCTCTCCTGGGGGGCCGTGGAGGCTCCCCCATGTGAGCAAGCGTGCTCGGTGAGCTGAGCCCAGGAAGGGGCTGTGTCACTCTGCAAGGTCCCGCGTCCCCAACCCCATCACACGCCCTTGCACGTGACTCTCCCCAGAGCCCAGAGAATTCTGCGTTGAGTTCCGACTTTATAGTCTTGCTCGGGAGCCGCTGCGCGGGGAGGAAGGCCACGTGGGTTTTCGGAGGCCTCGTGCCCAGAGAGGGCCAGGCCACCTGACCTTACATGCTTCCTCAGGGCCGAGGGAAGGGGCGGGAGGCGGGAGGGGGGGCAGCGCTCGCCACCTTGCCTGTGGTCGGTCACACCAGCACCTGGGAGCCCGGGGCCAAGAAGAACCCAGAGGGCCAGATATGAGGCCTCGGCGACAGGCAGGCTCACTGGGCCTGGCAGGGGCCCATGTGTCTCCCGGATGTGCAGAAGCGTCAGTCCACGGTCCTCCGTACTTCCTCTGTTAACATCCCCAGCAGCCAGTGAAAGGAGAGGCCTGAGGGCCGCTAGCCGTGACGGGAGGTGTTTGGGATGTCGGTGACATGTGTCTGTTGCCAGCTGAGTCCTCAGGGCTGCCTGGGCTTGTTGGGGCGGGAGGCAGGCGGGGGTCCTGGGTGGGTGGTCTCCCGTTCTTCCTGGAGAAGGGGTCCTGTTGCCGTCGAGGAAGACGAGGTTGGTGAAGGGCCCGTGCCCGGCCGTGAAGTTTGGCAACGTGCTGAATTATTATTATTTTTTTTCCAGAAGACACTTATTAATTAAAAAAGAAAAACTAAAGTGTGCTCATTGGAAAATACAGAAGAGCAGAAAGCCGGATTGCCATGGTCAGGGCAGGGGATAATCCCTGTCTGGGCATCTTTGGTGAATTTCCCTTAGGTCTTTCTTCTGCTTAGGAGTCTGTGACCTTGAAAAGGGTGGGTGAGATTCTCCTGACCACACGCAGTTGTGTCTTGATGTATTTCTTACGTAGTGTTTCGTCACACACATTTTCATGTTCTCCCACAGCCCTCAGACATACTGGTTTTTTGTTTTTTGTTTTTTAATTTTAGAGAGAGGGGAGGGGAGGGGAGAGAGAGAGCATACGTGAGTAGGGGAGAGGGGCAGAGAGGGGGGAGAGAGAATCCCAAGCAGGCTCCACACTCAGCACAGAGCCCGACTCAGAGCTCGATCCCACGACCCTGGGATCACGACCTGAGCCGAAATCAAGAGTCGGATGCTCAGCCAACTGAGCCGCCCAGGTGTCCCTGGTACATGCTTTTTTTTTTTTTTTTTTAAATATTTTTTTTTGTGAGAGACAGAGACAGAATGCGAGTGGGTTAGGGGCAGAGAGAGAGAGGGACACACAGAATCGGAAGCAGGCTCCGGGCTCTGAGCTGTCAGCACAGAGCCCGACGCGGGGCTCGAACTCACAGACCGTGAGACCGTGACCTGAGCCGAAGCCGGACGCTCAACCGACTGAGCCCCCCAGGGGCCCCTACATGCTCTTTTTAATAGTGGCCTAAACTGCCACCGAGCAGATGTTCCAAAATTTATTCCACTGCTCCTTTGCAGTTGGTTATTTTCAGTTCTTCATGAGCTGTTTTTGGAGTTTAGGATTCTTCCCTTAGGAGGGAGCCTCTCATCAAGGGGGTGAACATGTTTTTGGGTCTGTGCAACGCTGACCTCTTGCTTTCGGGGTCTCTGCTGGGGTAACAGGTGCCTCACGTGAGCGGTCGGAAGGGGTTCCACGGCGGTGTGGGTCAGCGAGTGGTGCTCCCGAAGGCCGCCCGCGATTGCTTTCTTTGGCGGAGAAGGACGGGCAGGGCACCCCTGCGCTGGCTCGTCTCCAACAGGTGTCTCCCATGGAGTGCCGTGGGTACTTTCTGGTCAGGTCTCACGGGGCTGAGCCTTCTCCAGGAGGTCACATGTGGCACAGCCCAGCCCGCTGGGACCTTTACTTCCTTCCAAAGGCGTTCTGCGTATCTTCATTATTCCTGCTAATTTACCATTTTGTTTTTGTTCATGCTTTCTGGAACTCTCCAGGGCCCTGGTGCAGAGTTCTGCCTTCCCATCAGGCTCGTCAGGCCCGAGCCAAATGCACGCGGCAGTTGAGGGAGGTTCGCTGGGGTTAATTTAAATTTTCACCAACCGAGAAGTTCTGAGCGTGACACACAGGGACGTCAGCGCGTCACTGGTACGTGACAGCTAAGATCCCGTGCAGCGGGGGTGGGGGGGGGGGGGCTGGTCTGGATGCCAGCACATGAGCCAAGGACTGAGGGGGCAGCTGTGGGGTGGGGGTTTCTTGCAGAGGCTGCGGTCTCTGTGGATGTGGGGCAGTGACAAGTCCAAGAACTGACCTGGGGTGTCCCCTGGGGCGGTCAGGACAGGGGCTGGGAGGCGAAGGGGTGGAGGGTCTTTCCATCCCAGAGCTGGGAGGGGGGTTAGGACCAGAGTTTGACAGCCCTGAATGCCAGGTCGGGGGTGGGATTTTGTCCTCTGGGTGCCAGAGAGCCGTCCACGGTTTCTGGGCAGAGGGGTCTCGGAAGTCACCTGCGGGTGTCAAAGGCCATCTGGCCTGAATGAATTTCATTCCTCAGACGCTCATTAAAAAAAAAAAAAAAAAAATCAACCGTCACCCTGTTTCTCTGTTACTTATCCTCTAAAATCACTTGGGTTCTTTGGGCTTTCTGGCTGCCTAGACTCTGGAGGAGTGAAGTTGTTTTGGCTTTTGATCGTGAGCCGCCCGGGAGGGACCACGCTGCTTGCGCAGAAACCCGGGCAGGGCGGGGCACCGGGTCTCCCACCCCCCAGCCCCCCAGGTCAGAGACCCCGGATGTACCACCAAGGCTCTGGGGGGCGGGGGGCGGATGAAGACCTGCGGATCATCAGCTTGGCCTCGGACAGCGCGCAGGGAGCGGCTTTGCTGGTGGCCAGTCCGCCACCCTCGGCCAGGGTGGGGTGGGGGTGGGGGTGGGGGGCTCCTGCTTGCTCCCCCCTCCTCTCTCTCCTTTCCCCTCCTGCTGCTTCCTCCACGTCCAACCCCTCCTCCTCCTCCTCCTCCTCCTCCTCCGGGTCCTCGCCTCTCTCCCCCTCCCCCCGTGCCCCTCCCCCTCTCCCCCCTCCCCTCCTGCTCTGCCTCCCCCTCCCCCCCCCCCGCCCCCTTCCCCTCCGGAGACTCCATTATGGCCACCCACACAATGAGGCGATTGTGAAGGCAGCCCCAGTGCAGCTCAGGAACATGGCGGAGGCCTGATTTCCATGAATAATCAGACTCCCAGCCAGGTCCGCTGCGGGCGGCAACCTGAGCCGGGGCGGCTGGCCGGGCGGTTGGCTCTGGGGCTTTGTCTGAGGATGAATAGCCCCTGGCTGGGCGCCACGTCGCCTTGGCAGTGGGGGTGGGGCGGTCGGGGGCCAGAGGCCCAGCCGCGGGGGGGCGGTGGCGAGGACCCCGGGAGCCCTTGGGGGGCATCTGTGGGTGTCCTCGAGTCAGGGGCTGCGGGCTCTGGCCATGCGCACGGGGACACCCGGAGAGCAGCCGTGTTCCCTGCCTCCGGACGGGACGCTGCGGTCGCCCTGGTTTATTATTGTGGCTGTGGGACGTGGCACCCCCTTCCCCCATTCAGATGAACACTACCCGGGACGGAGCCTCAGTTTCCTCGCCTGTCAAATGGGCCTCCTCGCGCCTCCCCAACTGGGTTGTGGTGGGACAGGCTGGGATGACGGTACAGGGTGCCCAGCACACAGCGGGTGCTGTGTCAGGACCAAGGCCAAGATGACCCGCCCTCTGTGGCCAGCGCAGTGCCCAGCTTGCAAATGGAGAAATGAGTCCCGGGGTGGGGGTCCCTGAGGTCGGTCTGAGCCCCAGGGGGATGGCACCTGCGGGGGAATTGGAACCCAGCACCCAGCCCTGCGGCTGCAGCGACACCTGCTGGCTGACCCCGTTGCCCGGCCTTCCAGGGGCGGGGTGTTCCCTCCCATGTGCCCCCATCCCCCTGGCCCCCCCCCCCGGGGAAAGCCCTGCCCACCCCCTGCTCTCAGGGCCTGTAGGGGCCAGCAGCCTCTGTTCTCCTCGGGCAGACACTATTTCTGTCTCTCGATGGTGTCAGTGGGGAGCCTGTGGGCAGGGAGCACAGTGCGTTAGTGGGGATTTATGAGCCACGATCGGGCTCCCCGGTAGCCTCTTCTTCAAAGACCCTGAGGTGGGAGCCCCACCCTGGAACCCAGAGCGGCCCCCTCTCCGCACTGAGGAGTGTGGACCTTGGGCAGATGACTGAATTTCTCTGAGTCTCAGTTTGCCCACCTGTCAAATGGGAATCAGTATCACTGCCACTTGACTGTGGGAGGGGTGGACGAGTTAGTATCTATAAACACTAGGCCAGGGCAGGCCCCCTCCTGCAGGCCAGCGCAGAAAACAGCTAACTTTCTAGAAGGACAGCCTTCTGTGTGCCCGTGGTGGCCTTGGTAGCCCGTCTGTCAGAGACAGGCTTTCGCCTCTCGGCCCCCGCTGGGTAAGTCCACATGCCTGGCCTCGCGGCCCCGGTGCCCGGGACCAGCTGGGTGGCTACTCCCTAGCCAGACGTCTGTGTCTTCGACCTCTGGATTCATTCACAGGTGCAGATGACCATCCAGGGTGCCCCTGCTCCACTCTTTTCTGCTGGCCTCCCCTGCTCTGGTCAGCTGGTCTGCTGCCCTGGGGGGCCGTCTCCACCTCCTTGGATGCCTGTGTGGGCCCCCCCTCTGGGCCTCTGGAGTTTCTCATACATGCATCCTGGAGGGCGGAGGCCCTGAGCCGCCAGGCATCCCCAGTGCCCGTCACGCTGAGTGCCATGTGGCACCCACCGGCCGTGAGAGCCATCGGGGAATGGCCCCCCAAGCCGGGCTGGAAGCAGAAGCCAGGCCGTCCTCGGCCCCTGTCCTGTCATCAGGCTGCAGCCCAGCTCCCTGCATGAATGGCACTTTTGTGTTTGCCCTGCCGGGCCGGCCCCTCCCCGGGATCTGCCGGGTGGGAACCCTGGCTCCAGAACGTTCAGCCTGGCCCTGCGCCTGCTGCCCCCCTCGGCCCCCCACCAGCGGCCCTGGGGCCCCCCCGGGCAGGTCACTGCCCCGGGCTGGGTGTTGGGCGGGAATCGTATTACATGGTTCAAGGTCTCTTCCTCCCTGGCGTTCACCGGCATTTTCCTAGGCCCATGTCTGAGGCTCCCGGAAGGTTAGGCTCTGTGGTGAGGCCCAGTGACGGAAGAGACACCGTGGAAGGGGAGTGGACATATCCAGCGTGACCGTAAGAGCACAGCCCACCCCAGACTTAGGCCCAGGCTGAGGACCCCTAATGCTACTTGGGGGCCCTGCCCTAGCCCCACACTTCAGAGGACCCAGCTCTGGCTTTCCTTCGCCCATGGCCTGCCTTGAGGCCCAGAGAGTCTGTGGGGCCAAGGGAATGAACCCCCCCCCCCCCCCGCCCTGCCACCCTACAGCCCACCCCACCCCCCCAACCCAGGCCACATTCTGGATACTGGGACCCTGTAATTCTGTGCCTAGATGTCTTGAGCTTGCTTCCTGGGCCTGAGGAATCTCCTCTCCTGGTCTGCCCTCCCACAGAGGGCTGTGTGGCCGGCGTGTGCCCCCCCGAAGCTGGAGGGCTGGCAACCGGAGGGGAATGGACCTTGGATGAGCACAGCGGCACCCACACACGCATGCGTGCAGGGGCTCTCGGGGGCCAGGATGGGCCTGTGCCAGGAAGGGGCAGTTTGGGGACATTCCAAATTCAAACCCTGGGCTCGGCCCGTGCTGGCGGAGACTTTAGGGGGGGCCCCGGCAGGGATGAGCCAGGAAGGGTGGAGGGGGTGTCACGGGAGGCGAGAGGGTTAGGCTGGTCTCTTTCGGGGTCTCCATCTGGCTTCTTGGGTGATGCCTTGCTTGAAATCGTGGGCGATGACACAGATTTTTCTGGGGAGGCCGGCCAGAGCCTTCCCCGGGTTCCTGATGGATCAGTGGCCTGGCCAGGAGGCCACCCTGGCAGTTGTGGAGCTGGGTTCTTAGTGGCGGGTATTTCTCAGAGCCATCGGTGGCCACGAAGGCCGTAGGTCACTCGGTCCCGCGGTGGACGGCAACGGCCGGGGTGATCTCCAGCCTCGGCGTCCGCACTGCCCGTATCACAGACAAGGAGGAAGGGGGAGGGAGGCCAGCTCACTGGAGCGACAGGGAACAGGGGCCATGTCGTCATTAACCACAGATGCAGCTGGGGCCAGATGCAAAGCTTTGTGAGCTGGAGATGCCCAGGCCCTGACCCTGGCCTCCCCACGCCGTTCGGACCCGTGCCCAGCATCCGGAGCCCTGCTGTGGAGACTCTGGAGGAACCAGTCTGGATCCGGTTGCTGAAGCCTGCCTCTCTTCACGCAGTTTATCCGCCTCTGGGAAGGGCCTCGTGGGAAGACTGTCGAAAGTGGCCCACGCCGCAGGGTGGTGCAGTTGTGGGATCAGAGTGGCGTTAGCGGGAGACCTCACAAGAGGGGCACCCTGGCCCCCGCCGGCCCCTCCGGGCCCCCCCGGCTCCCCGGCCGGGCACATGTGGTGGTGAGGCGTGCAGGGGAGGTGGGCAGACGAGAGAAGAGAGAGGGGGAATCAGCGGTACCGTGGGAATTCAGTCTCTGGCGGTTTGCGAAGTGGGCGGCCTGGCCCAGGGTTGGGGGGCTGCTGGGAGGCTGGTGAGCGGGGGCCAGGCTGTGCCCTAATGAGGCATCGTGGCTGCTAACCAGGCGTGGCCTGCAGAACGGCAGCCGGGGGGCCCCGGGCCCCAATCAGCTGGGTGCTGCTGTCTCCCCTTGAGCCGGCTCTCCCTCTCTGCAATGCTAAGTGCCTCTTGGTATGGATTGAGCGGCCCGAATAAATCTCTCTGAGACCATCTGGTCTGGAGCATCAAAGAACAGCTGGAGATAACTTTTTTCCCTTCTTTTTAAAACAGGGCAAAAGCACCCACACGTCTGTCTATGAAGTGAGCGCATGTTAGATCCTGGAGAATTTTCTACCCGGTTGATTTTTTGTTTTTTTTCTTCTTAAAGGTATAAGGGAAGGGAACTGAGAGTCTTGGTTCTGAAAGGCTGTGCCTTCTCCTGGCTGTCTTAGCATCTGAGGCCAGGAGGGACAGGATGCGTGGGCCAGGCTCCCACCCCTCCCTGCAGCACTCGCGTCCTTCCCCCGGCCCATTTCTGCAGCCCAGAGCTCCAGGCACACGCATCTCTGAGCTCTCCAGGGTCCCGTCCCGCTGTCCAGCCAGGTGCACAAGCCAGAGCGCTGGCGTTGACCTTGACTTGTCCTCCTCCCAGAGTCCCCAGACACCAGCCCTGCCTGACTTGGCTGCCCTCTGAGCTGGAAGGGAAGGGGTCCGACGGAACTGGCCGTTCTCGCTGGGGCTGAGAAGACAGCTAGAAGCTGGCAGAATCAGGACAAGATAGATCCACGTGCCCTCCACTGGGCCCGTGGACTGAGACCCGGGAGGGGCGCTGCCCTGCCCTTCGAGCCACTGATAAGCTGGTCGAGTAGCAGCTGAGTGGACTCTTGTGGTGAGTGGACAGTGAGGGCGTAGTCACTGCCCGGAGAGCTTCCTGGAGGAGGGGGCCCAGGAGTGGGAGCCCTGGAGGGAGGACAGGGTCCTCCTCAAGGAATATGGCAGGAAGCCTTCTGGGTGGAAAGTTGGGGCGCCTTTCCTGGGGACCCAGCAGAGTCTGAGAGCTGGGGGCTAGGATTTACAGCATGGGGAGAGAGAAAGGGGTTTCTGTGAGTCTGCTGCCCCCGGGCATGGAGAGAAGGGCTTCCTCGCTTCCTTCCTGTCTCTTAGCGTCACTTTCCCTTAAACCCTGCTGAGATCCTCCTGGAAGTGAGGCCCCCGCCTCTGACTCCTGAGAACGAAGTCATTTCCGTGGCAGCGTCTCAGTGCCGACGCGGGCCCTGTTCTAGCTGCTGCACCCATGTTAACTCTGACCTCTTTAGTGGGTGCTGGCACCACGCCTGTTGAGGGGTGAGGACCCGGGGCACAAAGAAGGGAGCTAACTTGCCAGCCTTTGACTCCAGGTGGGCCAGCATCCATGCCCGAGGGGACCCTCCCTGGCCCACCCCCTGCCAGCTTCCTTGCTGCCTCCCGCACGGACCTGGCATGCGGCCTCCACCCACTCACGGGGAAGAGCCTCGCACTGGTCCGTCTGGCCACCCCCCCCCCCCAACACCTCCTCCGCCCCCCTCCGTGGCTTCCGCAAGATCTCATTGCCTAAACCCGCTGTGCTCCTGTGTGCCTCAGTGCCTTTGCACAAGTGGCTCCCTCTGTCCAGATGTCCTTCTCAGGCAACATGCTCCCCACCTCCCCGGTGGAGCCGGCCCCTCCTCTCTCTGCAGGACTCATTTTGGCATCGCCTTCCTGGGGAACCTTCCCTGGCTGGTGCCACCCCGGCTGGTATGGTCCCTCTGCTTTTCCCTCTGCCCAGCCCCGTGTCCTTCTGTCTCTGGGGCAGGCATGGTCTGGTTCGCCTCTGGGTCCCACAGCATAGCCCAGAGCTGGGCATCCCCTGTCCTCTTGCTCACCTCATTCATTCATCCCACAGATGTTTGTTTAGCACCGACTCCGTGGTGGGCATGGAAAATACAGCAGGGGTCAGAACGGAGAGACCGGGCCCTAGCGGAGCTCAGAGTCTGGTGGGGAGTCAGGGAGCAAGTGCCAAGTACACATCTTCGGTCCACACTCGCGGGGCGTGAGCACTGCCCCCTGCAGAGACAGGACTACTGAGAATCCTGCGTGAACTCGTGAATGAGTGAACTCGTGAAGGGGCCTTGGCTCAGTATCACTCCGCATTCTCGTTCTCCGTAGCTGGTCTTTAGCTTCGAGAGGCCTGGGTCTGGGACTTGGGGGGCTATGCTGTCACCTGAGATGCCGGGGCTGGCGGGAGCCCCCTCAGCCGCCTCCACTGCCCATTCTGAGCGTTGGGGGCCTCACAGCCCCAGAGGAGAGCGTGTTTCCTGAAACCACCGTAATCAGGGGAAGATACGCGGTTCTTAGCTGGGCTGGTCTCCCAGATGGTTTGTCACCGTGCACGTGTTTCGGGATCGTGTTCTCGCTGATCTGGAAGGACGTGGTTAACGCCTAGGATCGTTTTTCCTGCCGACTCTTTCTCGGACAAACCCAGTAGACAGCTCCGTGTAGGTGGCTGTGAGACCTGTCCTCTCCTTCCATCACTGCCCCCTCCCCCTCCCCTGCGGTGCTTCTGTGACCCATTTCAGACAGCGGGTGGGCAGGACAACCATGTACGCCTGCGGCCCATCTTTCCCGGCTCAGCACTTAATGACACGGTTTTGTTTACTGTTTCTTGCCTCTGGTCTCATCTCCATGGCACCACTGCAGGTAACATCCCGTATGCCCAGTATTTATGGGGCAGGCTTATGAGGATGCGTCTGGGGGCCAGTCATGGTCTCACCACCCCCTTTCCCTGCCTCCTCTCCTATTACAGCTCACTCCAGCACACAGACCTCCTTGCCTACCACGCCCCAACCCCAGGGCCTTTGCACTTACCATTTCACAAAATGTCTGCTCTCTACCACCCCCTCCCGGCTGTGCACCACTGTCACTTCTCAGCAAGGTTCCCCTGACCATCTTACTTAAAATTGCAACCCAGGCCCACCCCACACGCTCTCCGCGCCTACTTGGTTTTATTTTTCTCCAGGCCATTTACCAAAGTAGGTTATGTATTCTAGCTACTTATTTGTTTACTGCCAGCCTCCCTGAGTCAGTGTAAGTAAGCTCGTTTGCCCTTTTTATCCCCAGCTTCTAGAACAGTATCTGACACGTAGTAGGTAATCAATAAATATGCATTGTGTGTGTGACTGTATGCGTGCGTGTCTGCTTGTATCCTTTTAAACACTAGAATCAGGATATTGAATAGCATTTTATTGTGCCAGTAAACATAAGAATATCATCTGACGAGCACATCAGAGGTTCCCCAATCGTGCCTTAATAGGTTAGGTTTGTGAGCCCCTCCCCCACCCCACCAAGCAGCGACTTCCCCTTTAGGCCTGTGGTCCAGGGTCTCTGAGAGCCTGGGGCGCCAGGTCCATGATGGAATGTTAATGTCGCGGAGGGCAGGCAGGCAGGCAGGCAGGCACTCCGGGCTGCTCCTGCATGTGGGCAAAACAGAGCTCAGACAGGGTAATAAAAAGCAAATCTAATTTGATGTTTCAGAATTAGTGCCCCCGGAGGACCTTTTCAAAAAAAACGGAGCAGGCACGGGGTCAGGGGGAAGACGGTCACAGTCCCCAGGGACACACAATATCCCAATCGATGAGGCGTTCCCAACTTCATTAAGTACCTTACGGCACCTTTTTAATTGTGTCGGGAACTCGGGCTTCAGGGAGTCATTAATAGGTCGTATCTGTCGGCGATGAGGACGCCTCGTAGGGGCGCTTCTTTTGTGTGGCCTCCGGTTCCGTCTCGTCCAAGAGGAAGGCCACATCTCCCCACGTGTCTTCCGTGGCCTCACTTCCTCTGCACGGCTTCCCGGTTCTTGAAATGCGGTAGGCGTGAATTGGTGACCAGAATGCGAGCGGATTCTGTGGGCCACTTCTCCTCTTTATCTGTTGTTGGTTTTTTTTATTTTTTATTTTTACTTATGTCTGAGAGAGGACGAGGGAGACACAGAATCCGAAGCAGGCTCCAGGCTCCGAGCTGTCAGCACAGAGCCCGACGCGGGGCTCGAACTCACGGACCGCGAGATCATGACCCGAGCAGGAGTTGGACGCTCAGCCGACGGAGCCCCCCAGGGGCCCATTTTGTTTTGTTTTGTTTGTTTTGTTTTAAATCTAAGCTGGGGTAATCTCCACTGCCAAGTTTAACTAGACTTTATTAAGGAAGAGTTCAACTCCGTGTCTGGGGTGGCCCCAGTGCCCTACAAACTCTTCCGGGAACTGAGGGTCTCTTGTCCTGATGTCTGAGTATCTGTTCAGCCCGTGAGTCTCCCGCCACCTGCTCTGTTTCCTCTGGCCGTGGACGGACGGGGCCCACGCGAAGATAGGGCTCGGCCATTGTGTGCTGAGTCACGGATGAAGGAAAGCCCCGTCTCAGACCAGCCAGAGTGCTGGGCACAGACCTCAGACAGGCCTCTGTCCGGCTGCCGCGGAGCTTAGCATCTAGGCGGGTGACGGTGGCGTTTGCTGTGTTTGCTCAGAGTGTCCTGAGGGGAGGAGGCCAGAGGCAGGAGGGCGAGGGAGGGCCCTGCAGCTGGGCGCCCGCTGAGCCGGTCCTGCCCCCGCCTGGATTCACGGGTGCCCTCAGGACTCTAGGAGGTCGTTGTGGTTGTCAGGCTCAGTTTACGGATGGAAACCCAATGATCAGTTTCTTTTCCAAGGCTTCAATCAATCAATCCCCATATACGTATTAAGCACCTACTGTATGCCAGGCATGGTCCCCGGGCTGGAGATGGATTGCGGCCAAGAGCGGGACACCCCAGCTTGACTTCCTTTCCTGTTAGGAGCCCGGCAGGTCCCGCTGTCCACCTTCCCTCTGCTCCCTCCTGCATCGGCTCACAAGCAGCTACTTGGGACCTGTTTCGGGGGCCCCGGGTGGGAGAACGGGCGGAGAAGGGGTGGGAGATGGGTGGGTGGCCGGGTGGCCTTCCTCTCTCCCATCCAGCCAGCGTGCTGGTTGAGCAGACCCGTCTCGGGCTGGCTTGCAACATGGCGTCACTGCTGCCCTCCGGGACGGTGGAATTGGTGACACAGCGGGAGCGTCCCGTGCAGGCCGGTCCCCTCTCGGCCTGCTTGTCTTCTTCCAAGAGCCTGGCCTTGGGCAGCGTAGAGAGTGTGAGCCTGGGAGGGAGCAGGGACAGGGGTAAGGGCAGGGCAGGGCAGGACACGGCCTGGATGCAGGGGACAGCCCTCGGCAGAGGACTCCAGCTGCAAAACCCACAGGACCTCTGCTTAAAGGAGAAGCACGGTGAAGCAGAATGTTACAAACTTCTGCAGTCAGAACGCAGCTTCCTGCCGGGGCCCTGGGGCTCCTGCCCCTGGGGGTGCTCCTGGCCGGGATCAGGGCGCCCCGCGGGGGCAGCAGGCAGGTGCTCCTTTACTCACAATAACCCACTCCTCTTTCTTGGTCCCATTCCCACTTTGATCTTTTTTTTCCGCTCAGCACACCCTTCTGATGGAATACAGTCCTGCTAAGGAGGGATGCTTGGCCAGTTCTGAAAATAGACACGGGGCCAGTCTTCACACACGGGGCTCAGCTGCCTGGGGCTCTGGCTTCCTGCTTCCTGCTTCCCTTCCTGTGGTCCCTGCAGTCACACAGCAGGGGGTGGACCAGGAGGAGGGCTGCAATTTGTTAGGGAAAGCGGTCACTATGCCCCGCGCCTCAGGGACTTAGCAGGAGACAGCTCCCTTCCTGTTCCTGTGAATGGCTGGTGTTCCGTGGCTTCCGCTGGTGGTTCGGGGCCCCAGGTGCCACCTACCCGCAGGTCCTGGGGTCCTTCTCACTGCCATGTGGTGGATGCCGTAAGTGAGGTGTGCAGAAGCGTGCAAAGGCGTCCATGGGCTGAGTCCTTCCGGAGCAGGTGGCCCGGTGGTGAGGCGACCCTGAGGGAGAGTGCTGGAAGCAGGGGAAGGGGAGAGGAGGGCAGGAAGGGTGGCCTCAGGGAGTAGGGATGTGCTATGACCACTGTGTTCATTTCTGGAGATGATATGGTTGGAGCCAGGCAGGTTCACAACAGAAGGGCCTGATGGGGGCATCTGTCACTGTCATTTTGGAACACTCAAGGAGAGGTGCTTGGGTGACTCAGTGGGTTGAGCATCTGACTCTTAATTTTGGCCCAAGTCATGAGCCCGGGGTTGTGGGATCGAGCCCCGTGTCAAGCTCCACTCTGAAAGTGGAACCTGCTTAAGATTCTTTCTCTCCCTCTCCCCCTTACCCCACTCTGTAAAATTGAAAAAAAAAAGGGGGGGGGCGGCTGGGTGGCTCAGTCAGTTAAGAGTCTGACTTCAGCTCAGGTCATGATCTTATGGTTCGTGGGTTCGAGCCCCACGTCGGGCTCTGTGCTGACAGCTCAGAGCCTGGAGTCTGCTTCAGATTCTGTGTCTTCCTCTCTCTCTGCCCCTCCCCTGCTTGTGCTCGCTTGTGCTCTCTCTCTCAAAAATAAACATTAAAAAAAAAAATTAAGGAACTTTCCAAGGACTGAGGCTCCCAGCCCTCAGGAGGGGGCTCCCAGGGGCTGGGGGCTGTGTGCGAGTCACCTTGAGTTCCCAAAGGCTCGTGCTGGGGAAGGTGGCTAAGACATGTTCTGTGCTGGCCTGGGCCAGGCCGGGGTCATTCCTGCAGGGGGTCTCTGCTTGGTGTAATATGTCCTGCTGCTCGGAGGCCCGCTGGTGGCCCTGACCCTTGAGGGCTGAGGGCACGCTGGCAAGCAGCAAGTGCCCACGGGCAGGAGAACTTGTAGGGGACCCTGGAGGTGGCGGGGGGGCTGGGCTGGGGGACCTGCCGGCACAGGAGTCAGACCTTTGACACAGAAGGGGAGGTGTCCTCAGCCTGCACCTCCTGGGAGATCAGAGCTGTCTCGGTGCCTGGGAGAATGTGAAGCTTCACACCGTCCACTGGCTCTCTTGAGGCCCAGTTCTTGGGGGACCTCCTGTGTTTGGGGGGTTTGGAGGCGGGTGAGGCTCCGTGCCTGAGCCCAGATGCCCAGGAAGGGGCAGAGAGGCCAGGCCTGGCCAAGTCCCAGGCCGTGTCAAACCTGCAGCCCCCTTCCCTCCTCTCCCCTGCCCTCCCCAAACCACTTTCAGAGCCAGACAAAGGCAGCCCTGTGCCCGAGAAGGACACTCGCAGGCCCCGCCTGGGAGGGGATTCCAGAAGATTCCATGCATGACTCTTCTCCTTCACTTCTAGGCAGCCTGGACATTGTTTTTTTTGTTTTTTTCCGTAACTAATTCATCCAGAAAAGAAGAAGGCAGCTACTTGGATGTGCACAACTGCCTGTCCATTCTCCCAGACGACTCCTGTGCTAAGCCCAGGGCGGGGGCAGCGCTGTCTTGTCTTGTGTGACAGATGCCGAATCGGAGGCCTGGGGGCCAAGGGCCTGCCCCGGCCCCGCCAGGCTGAGCCTGTCTGGGCCTCGCACCGCCGGGCTTTCCCCTCCTCTTTCCCCCAGCGCCGGCTGTCCCTGTTTGCGCGTCTTCCTTGGAGGGAGCGGCCGAGGGAGGGTGCTGACAGCTGTTCTGGAAACCGCAGGCGAGGAGAACGGCGTCAGCGGGGGGCCGCAGGGGCAGGGGGAAGTGTGCACCGTGTGGGCGTGCCCGCGTGTGCACCACGTACTGGGGAGAGGGCTGTGCCTTTTTTCTTTATCCACGGCCATCTCCGGGTCCCCTCTGGCCCCTCTGGTCATGCAGCTGGTGCAGTTAGGGTTCAAGCAAGTCGGGGGGTCCGGGTCCCCTCTGGTCTCTCTCACGCACCTCCGCTCAGGCCTCTTCCTGGACTCTGGCCCTGCCTGCCCGCCTGCTCGAAGTCCTCAGGGGCTCAGTGCTCCCCACCCCAGGTTAGAGGCAAGCACTGGGGACCCCCCCCCCCCGGCCCCACCTCACCTCTCCCCTTCTCTGTGCCGGCCTCAGGCTCTGTCTGGGTGTTTCCCCTGCGGTCAGCAATTCCTGCTCATTTCTAGGGGGCACCACGGGCAGCTGGGGGCCCTTCTGCCCCACACACGTGGGGTTCGCGAGGCCGAGCCCCGTGCGCCTGCGGGTGTGGAAGCCAAAGCCAGGGGCGGGCCTGGGCTCTCTGCGTGCTGTGCACCAGGCTGGCCCTCATGGGAGCCCACTCTGTTCTTGGGTTGCCAGCACGACGTCAGTCTAGCCTGTTCCCTGGGACACTGGTGAGTTGCAGCCCCTGGTGAAGCCTCCCTCGCTCTACCGCCCTCCTCCGCCTGACCCCCGCACGCTGGATTGTGCGTGTCTGGGTCTAGCACCCTGCCAGCCCGGGGGGCCCTTGATGGCATGGATCGCCGTCGCCCGGTAGGGTCTAGAGCACCGTGTGTGTGCACTTTGGTGCACGGCCATGGCCTGCCTTGGACTGTGGGCTTATCTCCTGCGTGCGAACGTGGAAGCAGTCCCAGAGAGGTCAAGTGACTTGTCTCAGGTCACACAGCAAACTGGAGGCGTGTGGGTGATGGACTTCAGGGCTCATTTCCTAGCAACAGGGGACTTGGATTCAGGGTGCTTTCTGTGCACCTGAATGCCACACGGCAGCTTTGACCCTCCTGGCAGCCACAGGTCCGGCATCTTCCTGGTACGATGCTCTGGACGGAAGCCAGCTTGGACTTCACACTGACTCCAGGGAGCGGAGACGTGGGGCTCTTTTTCTGAAGCATTTGAAACCGGGGCGTGAACCGAGTCTCCCGCATGGGCACGTGGCCTCGGCCTGCTGCTAAGTGACTTTGAGATATTTACGTCTTTCTAACGTTTCTCTGGGATGGGGCTGCAAGGCAATAGGAATTATTCTGTCCACTCACCGGTTACGATGCACCTTCTCTCCTCTGGGCTCTGGGCTGGGCTCCCGGGGAGGCAGAGAACCAGCCGCTTGCGTGGCTCCATGGAGGGGAGAGGGGCGGAGGCTGGGAGAGATTACCCGCGAGCGCTGCCTGGGTCCACGGCTTGCTGGGCGCCAGGCAGGCGGCTGTGGTGCTGCCTTATGTCCTCTGTGGAGCAGCCCTGCAAGCCGGGGATGTCCCCTCCCGAGGGCAGAGGAGGGACCGGCGCTCTGGGGCGGTGGCTGAGTTGACCAAGATCACAGAGCTAAGAAATGGTGGGATTCGAATTCAGAACGTATGGATTTTCCACCCTATGAAGCTGGGAAGGCTCCTTAGAGAAGGTGGAGGGAGTGGGGATTTGGGGAACTCAGGGCTGGGGAGAATGGCATTGGAGGAGCAGGGGGCCACAGGGGTGACAGCGGGAGGCCAGGGGCCAGAGGGATGGGGGTGGGGGGGGTGGGGGGGGAGGGCATGCACAGCTAACAGCTCTCCGGCCCCGCCCCTGGCCGGCCTCAGCTTAGCAGTGTGCCTGGAGTGTCACATTTAATCTCCACGACTCACGGGAGTCGGTGCTGTCTCATCCCCATTTTAGAGACAAGGAAACTGAGTCACAGAGAGGTGAAATCAGTCGTCCGAGGTCACACACTAAGCGACGGACTGAGCTTTGAACCTGGCCTCCTGGAGGAGGTGGGGGTCTGCTTGGCTGAGGCAGGGGCCCTGGCCCCCTTCTAAGGCCGGGTTCCTGTTCCTGCTGCCAGGACATGTGGCAGGTCCCGGGGGAAGGCACTCCCTTCCAGGCCTTCGCTGCCCATCACCGACTGGGATCTGCAGACGACACGTGGGTCCTGAGGCTTGCAGTTCCCTGAGGGGACTTCAGGGGCCACCGACACTGGGTTCAAATTTCAGTTTAGTCGTTTGAGTAAATGCTAATGAAGACATATGCGCACGGGCTGCCTGGTTTGTGTGGGGACCGCGTAAGCGCTCCTCCCTGCTGCCATTGGTGTGCGGGTCTGAGCCCCTGTGAATGTGTTGCTCTGCAAAGAGAGTGGAGATTCCAGGCCTGTGTGGGGCTCTCGGAGCGGCTTCCCCCCCGGAGCAGGATTTCTCCCAAATATGGAGGCAGCCCTGGGGCGGGGGTGCTGCAGGCGGGCTCAGAGATGCATGTGCGTTGGGGCAACCATCTCAGTTGGCTTGAAAAACGGAATTTACTCCGTAAACTTGCATGCCAACCAGGCACAGCTTCTGCCCGATCTTGCAAGTTAGCTTTTGCAAAAGGTTTCATTCTAGGAGTGGTTTGGGAACCATCGGACTAGGACCCTGGTTGGACTGGAGCGGAGTCTGATTCCAGAAACGCAGAGATGTGGCCCGTGGGACCCCTGGACCTCCTGTAAGTTCACACCAGGTCAGGGGCAGAGGGGGCAGACACAGCCGGTGGGGGGGAGGGCCGGGGGAGGGCTCCTCCACGGCCTCGACCTTTGACATGAGTTTGCCCTGCCTGATCTGGGAAGATCTCAGGCTGCAAAGACGGACTTTTAACGGGAGGCTTGGCAATGTACAGAGAGAGGTGAACCTTTCCTCTGAATCTTTAATGCTGGGCAGTGTATCCTTCAGTAAACCGCTCAGCACGAGCTGGGGCCATACGCCAGCCTTAGGCCGCTGGAAACAAGCTTTATTGAGGTATAACTGACTTGCCATTAATTGTATGTATTTAAAGGGTACAGTCTGCTAAGTTTTGACCGACGTGAATCCCCGAGAAACCGTCACCAGAAGGGAGAGCACACTTATCCCCCCACTCCTTCCTGTGTCCCCTTGAGGCCCCTTCCCCCCCCAGCCCCCCACACGCTGCCCAGGTGGTCGCGGCTGTTGTCACTGTAGAGCCGAGATTTTCCTTGACTTTTATGGAAGTGACATCGCACAGCATGTTCTCTGTCGTCTGCACTCTTACCCGGCAGAGGGTGTTGAGATGAACCCGTGTTGTCACGTGTCGATCAATAGTTTGGTCCTTTAAACATTTTTAAATGTTTATTTTTAAGAGAGAGAGAGAGAGAGAGAGAGGAGAGAACGAGCGGGGATGGGGCAGAGAGAGAGGGAGACACAGAATCCGAAGCAGGCTCCAGGCTCCGAGCTGTCGGCACAGAGCCTGACGTGGGGCTCGAACCCACAAACCGGGAGATCGTGACCTGAGCCAAAGTCGGACGCTTAACCGACGGAGCCCCCCAGGCGCCCCTCATGTTTGACTTTTGAAAACACGGCCAGACTGTACCTTTTGACACTTTCACCAACAGTGAAAACAAATCCCGCTCCCTGCTCCCCGCCAGCACTTGGTGTGGTCTGTCTCTTTAATTCTAGCCGTTTGGACAGGTGTGCGGTGGTACCTCACAGTGGTTTGGGTTTGCGTTTCCCTGGTGACCCCTGACGTCCCACATCTCTTTATGCTGATTTGCTGTCTCTAAATCTGTCTTCTCTGGGGAAGTGTCTATTAGAATCCTTTGTCCATTTTTTTTAAATCGTTGCTTTTGTGATTGTTATTGGGTTGTGGGAGCTCTTTATATATGCAGGACCATACTCGTTTTTATGATTTGCACGTGTTTTCTCCTGGTCTGCCGCCTGCCATTTGATTCTCTTCAGCGTCTTTTGAGGAGGAGAAGGATTTAATTCTGATGGGGTGCAATTTGTCAGTTTTCTCTTTTATGCGTTGTACTTTTTGGTGGCATAGCTAAGAAATCCTGTCCTCACGCTCCCATTCTGAACAGTACTCCGTGGGATACCTGACAAATTCCCACTCTGGCCTGTGGACTTGGGGCCCACACCACCTGAGCTGGGGTGCCCACGAGGATTTTCCCTGGGATGTGGAAGGATGACCCCTCAGACACCCTTCGCCCTTCTCTCCTCTGGTCCCTAAGTCCTTTCTTCTCCTGCCTCCTTCTTTTCACTTCTGTGCTTGCCTCAGCTGTTAGCAAGACCCCGGCCTTCTTTCTTGGGTGTTAAGGTCCCCAGCGTGGGGGGCCACCATGCCTGGAGCTCGTGCTCTCGTCTGTGCTATGATGGAGGCTGTTTGTGGAGAGGGTTATGAGGAGAGGGTCCCCATCTGTCAAGAAGCCCCTCCCCTGCCCGTCACTGCTGCAGCCCTTGGCCTGGTGGATGGGGTGCACCCAAGAAGAACTTGCTGTAATTGGGCTTACGTGTCTGGGGTAAAGGGCTCCCGAATTTACCCCAAAGCCCTGTATCTGTTTGAGGGACTCCGGGGGGCTGCGGAAGGGCCGGCCAGAGGCCTCGGCTTGGATCCCACGTGACCTCACGGAGCTGGCCCGGCTGTGGTGGTGAGGTGCACCTCGAGAATGACAGATTGAGCTGCTTCCTCCCCAGCCGGGTGCCTCCCCTCCAGATGTTCCGGAAAGTTCCAGATGCCCTGGGCGGACGTGGATGCCACCGAGAGGCGCCAGCTCTCCGTATGAGCCTGTACGACCTCCGGAAAGGCAGCCTTTGGAGCTGAGCTCTGGGAGGGAACAGACGGAAAATCTTTGTGGGGAGTTCGTCAAGCATGACTGAAATGAGCTCAGCGGCCACGGAGATGCTTCTGTTTTCCACACGAGCAGTCCAAAACTGGAGCAGGGCTGTCTCTGCCCCCCTTGCCGGGAGTGAAGGCATAGCGTTTGTGCAGGGGCTCAAGGCGTAGGGGGAGAGGCAGCACGGGTTTGGAGTCGGCCTGAATGGGGGTGAACGGCGTTCCCCCCAGATTCGTGTCCACCTGGAACCTGTGTATGTGACCTCATTTAGAAATAGGGCCTCCTAGACGTAATCTAGTTAATAGGAGGTCATGCTGGTCAGGGTGGCCCTAATCCGGTGATGGTGTCCTTCCATGAAAGAGGGGGATTTGGACACAGACACAGGGTAGAGGCCACACGAGGATGGAGGAAGAGGGAGGACTGGCCGCCAGCCCGGGGACACCCAGAGCCCCAGGAGCTGGAAGAGGCGGGAAGGAGCCCATCCCCGCGAACACCTTGATCTGGGACTTCTGGCCTCCAGACTGGGAGAGAAGAAGTTTCAGTTGTTGTAAGCCCACAGTTCGCGGTGTTCGGGCCCGAGAGCTGCGGGAAAGGGATACAGTGCCTGAAGCCAGGCTTGCGACAGCCGCTTCTTGGCTGCACATGCCCCGGCCAGGTGGCTTTACGTTTCTGAGCCACAGTTTCCAGAAACTGAGATCACGATATGAAGACCGTGCAGATACTCTAAGGATCACGTGAGCTAACACAGGCAGGGCATGAAGTGGGTGCTCAGCCCACGCAGGGTGCCCCCTGCGTCTGTGGGGGTGACGACTGTCCCACTGAACAGATATCTGTGGAACAGACACCCTCCTGGGCACCAGGCACTCTGGGCTGCCTGGAGGCCCCACGGGGCAGAGTCAGAGCCCCTGCTTGGCTATCGGCCTCAGTCCGAAGCCCCTGGCCTCCTGAGCTGGCCCCTCTGCAGGTCAGAAGCCCCTTTTCTGTAAGGCGAAGTGTGTTCAGTGTCATCGGCATCATGAGACCCCCAGCACCCGTGGACGGTCCCCAGTGTCCAGGCCTCTGGGCTGAACCACGGTCACGGTCGGCTGAGCAGTCGGTGCCCTGCACAGCTGGGCCCGGGGGCTGCCGACAAGGCCTCGTCAACGGGATGCGCGGCTGGGCGGAGGCAACCGGGGCTCCAGGGGCCTTGGGGCCACCTCCCAGGGAGCTGTGGTGGCCAGGCCACTCTATTTGTGGATCCCTGCCGAGCACAGGGCCTGGACTGTGGGAGGACAGGACGGTCAATTTCCCGAAAGCAAAAGAGCTTCGTTGGTGATTAAATTTCCAGTGCACCCATCCAGCACCAGTGTGTGGAAAGACAGTGGGGTATAAAGGTGACAGATTCAGATAAATATAGCAGGGGGGCACGATCTGGGTGGCACGTGCCGAGACATCATTCATTCAGGTGTTAGAAGGATCGTCGGGCACCTCCTGTGTGCCAGGCCCGGGGGTACAAAGACGGAGAAGACACAGCCATTCTTTTTGTCTTTTTAAACATGAAATTTATTGTCAGATTGGTTTCCATACAACACCCAGTGCTCATCCCAACAGGTGCCTCAATGCCTGTCACCCACTTTCCCCTCCCCCCCACCCCCCATCAACCCTCAGTTTATTCTCAGTTTTTAAGAGTCTCTTATGGTTTGCCTCCCTCCCTCTCTTTTTTTTTTCCTTCCCCTCCCCCATGGTCTTCTGTTCAGTTTCTCAGGATCCACATAAGAGTGAAAACATATGGTGTCAAGACAGTCATTCTTCAGGGAGGAAACAGGCCCTGTAGTGGGAGGTACAGACGCCAGGCTGCCTGGTTAGTGTTGCCCGAGGGGTGTGTCGGGGGAAGCAGACAGAAGAGCGGACGCCCTGGGTGCACCTGCTGGGGAGGGTGGGGAGAGGGGCTCCTAGGCCGGGGGGACAGTGAGGTTAAGACAGAGAGGAAAGGGAAGGAGGTGAGGGGTGAAGACAGACCAAAAGACCGCTGTGGCCCAAGCCCGGGGTCACGGAAGGGCAGCAGACAGAACCGGCCTGGACTTGGCCTCTCTTCTGGAAACACGCGTGCTCTTCTCGTCCGTTTGTTTGGAGCAGCCTCACCACCGTCTTTGCCGCCGCTAGTCTCCCCTGACGTTCTCGCCGTCCTGCAACAACATTGCCAAGGTGGGAAGGTGGGTCTGAGATGTCACTCCTTTGCTCCAAAGCCTTCAGTGGCTTCCCAGAGTCTGGGGCGTCCCTCCTCGGCCCCTGAGCTCCCCGGAAGTTGCCCCCGTGCCGTTCCCTTAGCCCTGATCCCCTTGTCTTCCTCTTCTAGCCGGCAAACCCCAGCAGGTGTTTCCCACCGGCGTTCAGCAGTGTCTTCTCCGTGGGATGTCCTCCCCCCACCTAGCTGGGTCCTCCCTGCGTCCCCAGGGATGAGTCCACACAGCTCTCCACACACAAATCACTGAGGCCAGCTGTGGGTCTCTGACTTGTCACCGGCCCCCCCCCTCCCCCCAAATTCACGTTTGATGAATCTTGGTGAATGACGCCCTAGCCCCCACCGCGATGGCATGAAAAGGCAGGGCCTCTAGGAGGCGCTCAGGTCATGAGGGTGGAACCCCGCGAATGGGATTAGCGCCCTCGTACAAGAGGCCCCAGAGAGCCCACACCCCGCCACTGCGGGAGGAGGCAGCCGGAGGAGGGCCATCCACGAGGAATCAGACCCTCACTGGATGCTGAATCTGCCGGCTCCTTGATGGTGGACTTTGCCTCCGGGACTGTGAGACACAAGTGCTTGTAGTGTGAGCCCCAGTGGTGGCGTTTCTGCAGAGATGGCTCCACTGGACTAGGACACCCCCTTGAGAGCAGGACGGCAGTGTCCTCACCTCCTCCGGAGCCCACCCAGCATGCACTCAAGGAAGGAAGGAGCGACATTTGGGAGACACATGGGTAGCAGCTGGGGTTTTATCCAGGAAGATTCCAGAATCTAATGTGGAAGCCAGAAACCTCAGAGCCCCCATCCTTCCCCGGTGAGGCTGGCCCTCTTGTGTCACAGTGACTTTTTTTTTCTTTCTTTCTTTCTTTCTCTCTCTCTCTCTCTCTCTTTTTTTTTTTGCCTGGAGTCGGATAGATGCCTTCATACAGCCACTGCGGGGTGATGGGCTGACGGCTGCTGAGCCAGCCTGTGGGGTGAGGGGAAGCACCAGGCATGTCCCCTCCCTCCAGCATCCCTGGAGAATTGTGGATTTTCTTCATGCATCTTGACTGATCGTTAAGAAATATTAAGTGGAGAGCGGGGTCCCCAGGATCTTGTAAATGGACTGTGTGCCACACAGGGGCAGGTGCGAAGGCCAAGTGTGTGGGCTCCTGCCCCGGTCTTACCATTACCCTTTGTCTCCTTATTCCTCTCCTGCCCCTGATGTAGAAGGTCAGGGCTTCCAGCCAGCTGCCTGGGCTCGATCCCGGTCTCTGCCGACCCCTGGCTGTGTAACCCTGGGCAGGTCAATCTCCCCATCTGTGACCACGACCAGATAGTTTCCGGGGTTACTGAGATCACGCGTGCCGGGCGTCTGGTATGCAGTGGGTGCTGAAGACATACTTGTTTCTATTTTCCTTCACGTTACCACATTCTGGGCTCTGGCCAAAGGGTCATGCAGCATGAACTGAGTCAGTGAAGGCAGGAAGTACTGACTGCCCGCCTGCTCAGGGTCGGGCCGGTGCTGGTGCTGCGGCCGGAGAGGGGGACATGCTGGCTCTTGACCTGCAGGAGCTCGTGGTCTGGGGAGGGAGCCAGATGCAGTGGGTGAATCCAAGGTGGCACATCGATTGCCTCTCTCCCACCCGGTCACTTTGCTCGTGCCCTCCTTCCTTCCAGGAGGACCCTTCCCTAGCTGTCCCATTCACAGGTCAGTCCAAATGCTGCCTTTCCTTCTTTCCATGGAGCCTTTCCTTCTCCACAGTGGAAGGGACTCTCTCTCGCTTCTGAAGGCCCTTCCCCTCCTTTAGACCCACAGCTGCTTCTGTCCTCTGCTCTGGTCATTCATGTCCATAGCTTCTGTACTCGACAACTTACTGCAGGCTTTGTGTCTTCACCTCACTGTCTTCCCCAGCACTGAGGAGGGGTCCTGTCCATCCATTCATTCATCTGTCCATCTTCCCATCTATCCATCACTTCATCCTTCCTTCCACCCCTCCTTCCATCTACTCATCCATCCATCCATCCATCCATCCGCCCATCCCCTACCCACCCATCTATCCATAACTTTATCCATCCTTCCTTCCACCCATCCTTCCATCTACTCATCCATCCACCCACCTGCCCATCCATCCATCCATCCATCCGCCCATCCCCTACCCACCCATCTATCCATAACTTTTTCCATCCTTCTTTCCATCCATTCTTCCATCATGCACCCATCTGTCCATCCAGCCATCATCTATCCTTCTACTCTTTCATCCATCCTTCCTTCCATCAGTCATCCTTCCATCCTTCCGTCCTCCCTTCCTCCTTTCCTTCATTCTTGCACCCACCCAAACAATAAATATTTATCGAGTATCTCCAGTGTTAAGCATGTGAAAAAGACACAGAAGTGTTCGTTGGGTCGGCTCTTGTTGCTTGCTGAGCACCTACTCTATGCCGGTGTAGCTGCAGCCCTGAGCACACCATGCCTGGGGTAAATGTGCGACTATAAACTAATGGCTTAGGACCGTACCTAGTAACTGCCCTGGAAGGATTGGCCTGACTGGTTCTTGCAACATGACCCTGGACAAGGTGTCCAACCTTCCTAAGTTTTTACATGGATTAAATGAGATCAGGAATACAAAGTGCTTAGCTTACAAAATGTTAACTCTTGTATTTAGCTATTGAGGATGACGGGGTGAATTATGGGAGAGCACAGAATATTCTGTTCGTACAAGAAATAAATGGGAACCAAGAGGCAGTGCTCTTGTACGGCGGGGCCGGGCTGGCACAGCACACGGTTCTCACGCTTGGGGGTGCGGAGAGCGGAACGCTGGGAAGGCTGGCTGGGCGTGCTCACACAGCTGGTGTCTGCGCAGGCGCAGGCCCTGGTCCCCGCCTGGGTGGGGCTGGCGCGGGGGGCGTGGCCGCAGCGCGTCCACACAGGCCCGTTCCTCTGCCCCAGCCGGGTTGTCACTTCTTCCTCGGGGGCACGGCAGCGTCCCTGCGGCCCCCTCTGCGTCAGCCCTCATCTTCCCCTGCGCGGGGTGCCTCTTTGGGGCTGTCTCGCAGACACACGGTAGGGGCGGTGCATGATCACCCCTGTTTTCCAGGGCCGAGGGTTAGGACTTCCGGGAAGGCAGGGGTGGGGGGCGGGGGGCTCAACTCTCCTGTTTGTCTTAAGCCTGCTGGAAGGTAGTGTCTTGCAGGTTCCCCGGGTGCCGTGTTGTGAGGGCGAGGCGGGGCTCTCAGAAGTCGTGGGACCACCCACGCCACCCACCCGCCACGGTTCAGCCGATTAAACGGATGTACAGAAACTCGGGGCATATACGGGCTGAGTGGTGACCCCCCCCCCCCCCAGACCATTTGTGGGAGCCCTGAGCCCAGTTCCTCCGAATGTGGTCTTATGTGACCATCAGGTCTTCATGGAGGTCGTTAAGATAACATGAAGCCGTTTGGGTGGCCCTGATCCAGTCTGGCCGGCGTCCGTAGGAGAGGAGGAGAGCAGGACACACACAGGCGGCGTGGGGACACAGGGAGGGGGCCAACGTCTTCAAGCCAAGCAGGGAGGCCTGAGGGAACCAGCTCCCCGCTCACACCTGGGTCTTGGGCTTTGGGACCCCAGAGTCAGGAGACAGTCCACGTCTGTTGTTGAAGCCCCGGGTCTGTGACACTTTGTTGTAGCATCGGGGCCCCTCCAGGCCAGGCTCTCACGTGACTCCTGGGCCAGAACAGCAGTTTACCTGTGACCAAAGTGGGACCTGGCAGGGGCAGCTCCCTAACTCTGCCCCGGCCTGTCTTCTAGGATCTTTACCATGGTTCTCTCCTTTCTCCACGGGAGAAACTGAGGCTCAGAAAGGTTAAGTCACTTGCCCAAGGCTACCCAGCCAGTGAGCAGGGGAGCCTAGACTGGAGCCCACTGTCCCAGGCTCCAGCCTGCCGCCCTCCACCCCACGCCCACTCCTGAGTCCACGATGGCCTGGCCGATCAGGCTGGACACTGCCGGGAGGGCGGGACCTCCTTTGGGTGGGTCTGGAGCCTTTCCTCCCCTTCTCATGTGCCATCATGAGAACGTGGGTAAGGAGAGGGAGGGCCCTGGCACCTGGGTGGAGCCCGGATGGTGCAGGTGGGTGCTCCCTGAGTGCAGGAGAGCCGTCTCGGCTTCAGGACAGCTTCTGGTGCCCTGTAAATGCCATAGATGGATTCACATGCCTTTGCCTCGTGGAGGGTGGAGGCCCCGGGGACCTGGCGGAGATGGGGTTCTCCGCCACACCTGATCTGCCCACCGACCCAGAACGAGCTGTCTGGCTGGCATCAGCCTGGCGGGAGCCTCTCCTCCTGGCCCGGCGGGGAGGGGCCGTTATTTCTAAGTTTGCAAGCACTCAAGACTGCATGCGGCTCGCCTGTCTGGGGTAATTGACTCCGGAGGTGCTACTGCTCAGGATGAAAGGTCATGGCCATCTAGCATGACTCGCGCCGTCCTGCGGCTTCTCTCCTGTCTCAGCCCTTACGGGAAATTAACCCTCATGTCCCTGTCGCAGTCTTCAATGTTTTAGGGCCTTGGGCGTCAAGTATTTGGAATTTTTGTGTCTGCACAAAGCTCGGAAGCCCAGGTTGGCATAAATGCCCAATCAGTGAATCCAAATACAGAAGTTGGAAGACCAGCCATTTATTCAGCAAGTATGTGTGGGACGCCTGCTACATGCCAGACTCTGCTCGGCTCTGGGCACGCAGCGGGCGGTTAATCGGGAAAACCCAGCCCTCCCGGAGCTGATATTCTGGGAGTGGGGAGGCAGGCAGTCAGCAGACAAGCATCATAAATATACAGTTTGTTGCATAAGTGCCTAAGAGGGAGACTCTGGAAGGAGTGGGGTGGACAGGCAGGGCAGGGCATGAGGGCAGGTGGGGACAGGAAGTGGACGGCCAGGCAGTGGGTCATGAGCCTAGGGGTCAGGAAGGCGTTCAGGTAGTTTTGTGTGCTAACGCTCTTCCTTCCTACCACCTTCACTCTGCAGGCAGCTCTCCACGTTGCACACAGGACAGAACATCCCCAAGATGGCCTGCCATGCATGCTGGGTCCCCAGCTGGAGTGGCAGAGGCAGGATTCAAACCCAGATCTCTGGGGCCCTGTCCAGCTCCCCTTCTCTTGTCCCAGAGCTGCCAGGAGCTGGGGTGGGGAGCATCTCCCACAAGCACATGGTGTCAGACCTGGCTCCGGTCTCACGGGCAGGCCGACTCTCCCTCCATGGCCTGCCTCCCAAGGCTCTGACCCCAGGGGTGGGGGCAGGTTTCATGGTGTAGTCCTCGCTTGGGGTTTAAGGTTTCTAGGGTTCTGAGCATGTACGTAGGAGCCCGGTGGTCTTGGTGAAGGCAGCACAGAGCCCTATGTCAGGATTTTGGAGCCCGGGGTTCACTTTCTGCTCCCACGGTTGGCCCACTGGGTGTGAAGGGTAAGGTCACCTCCCACCCACCACGCTGCCTCCTCCCTTCCTTGGTCTTATTTGTGGAGCTGGGTGTCGGCCAGGAGAGAAGGTGCTGGTTGAGCTGGCCTTGAAGTGTACATAAAAGGGGAGAAGGCTGGTGGGGTGGCATGCTGAGTGGAAGAAAGTTTTGACGAAGGCTCGGGGGCAGGAACAATGGATAGGGGTTCAGAGCCGTGTCCAGACTGGTGTGAAGGATACGGGAGGACAGAGGCTGGTGCCAGGCTAGATTTGATAGCAGCAGGAACCATAACCACATTCACTGAGCACCTACTATGTGCCACACACTGGCTGTTCATTTTGGTTATACAGTTTTGTGTTTGTTTTTTGTTTTTGGGTCCTTAGGCGATCCTGACAGTAGGTGCTGTCTACATGTTACAGATAGGGAAACTGAGGCTAAGGGAGGTAGGTCACTGAGGGCCATCCGGCCACCCAGTATGCGGCTGAGATCCTGTACTGTCGTCATCTGGTCCCGAGGTGCTGGTGCTAAATGGGGCTGTTTGGTGTATGGCCTTCAATGGGAGCAAGGCATTGCTGGTGCTGGAGGCTCAGTGGGGAAGCCCAGCCTGCCCTCAGGGGCCCACAGACCCCACATTTCAGGGTCTGGGGCTTGGCCTTGGCTCCCCTGAACGCACGCTGGGGAGTCAGACATGCCTGGAAGGACCTAGTTCTCCCTCTGACTGCCAGGTCGGCTCCGACAACTCCTCTTGTCTTTTCAGTGCCTGGTTCGGTCTATAAAATGTTGATGGAATCTTCCCTTTAGGCTGCGAGGAGACAAGATGAACCATTAGTTCAGTAACTGGTGCGTAATTGGTACTTACTCAGTGGGTGTGATTATTAAACTGTTTCTTACAGAGCCCCTCATCCATGGCCTGACTGTTCTTTTTTCCCTCCAGGTTTATTCAGATAGAATTTACATTCCGTACAGGGAACCCTTTGAGGTGTGCAGTGCTATGAATTTCAACACACGTCTGGTCATATCAGCCCCACTGCCATCAGGACCTAGAACAATCTATGGTCCCCCAAATTCCCTCGTGTCCCCTTGGCAGCCAGCCTTCTTCGTGCCTGTAGCCCCTGACAACAACTGGTTTTGTCTCTATACTGCTGCCTCTTCCAGAAGGCCTTGTAAGTGACCACACGATTATAGGTATGATCACAGTCTGTAACCTTTCGAGTCTGGCTTTTCTCACTTAGCACAAAGCACTTGAAATTTATCCGCATTGTAGCTCTTATCGGTTGTTTGTTTTGTGGCTGGGTGGTGTTCCATTGTGTGGGTGGACCACGGTCTGCGCTTTCTCATACACCGTCTGGGTTATGTTGTTGTTCTTTTCAATGTGTCTTGTAATTTTTGATTGACTACTAGACATTGTGTGAAGCCTGGCGGTAAATAGTATTACGCCTGGAAACAGGCTGTCCTCTTTTATCAGGCTGCTAGTGTGGAGTGTTTGGTCCTCCTATGAATTGAGCTGGGTTTGGGTTTTATTGTTGGAAGATCAGATTAGACCCCTGACTTGTCTTACCTGGCTCACATGGCATTTTCCAGCATTGAAAAGGCATGAAGTTTAATATAAAAATCTGCATTCTAGCTTCTTTTGAAAAATCAAACTTTTGGTAACCCTGGTCTTATGTTGCCACCTTCCAGCATTCATCTTGCAGGACTAGTGGCTACCCTGCCTCCAGTTGGCAGGGGGGAGGGGGTATTCTCTCCACTTGGCTGCAGGCCCTGTACTCCCTAAAGCTTCACCCCTACCGTGCTTCTCCTTAACGTTATCTTCCTGGTTCTTACAGATGGTTGACTTTGTGGAGTCAGATACTGAGTGATCTCTTCTTAAAATGATAGGGAAATATGAGGTGCCTGGGTGGCTCAGTCGGTTGAGTGTCCGACTTCGGCTCAGGTCATGATCTCACAGTTTGTGAGTTCGAGCCCCCCGTCGGGCTCTGTGCTGACAGCTCAGAGCCTGGAGCTTATCGGATTCGGTGTCTCCCTCTCTGTCTGCTCCTTCCCCACTTGCACTCTCTCTCACTCTCTCTCTCTCTCACACACACACACACACACACACACACACACACATACTCTCTTTCTCCCAAAAACAAACAAACATTAAAAAAATAGGGAAATATATGTGTTACTTCAAAGAGGATTTCTACCCCCAATGGTTAAAACTGGAGATTTTTAGGAAACTCCCTCCAGGGAGCACTCCTTTCCATACTAGTGGTGGCTAGAGGAAGATCTCACCTTTCGTGATTCTTCTTGGGCTTGTGTGGTATGTAGCACAGGGGCTCCTGTGCCCTGTGCCATCCAGAGCTGTGGTTTTAGGGGTGGACGCTGGATCCCCCTAGAAGAGAGAGCTTTTTACTGATGCCTGGAAACAATGAACACGGAGAAGCCCAGCTTTTTCACCTCCACCTGGGGCGTGTGATATCACCTGCTGGGAAGATTCCCATTTGACAGTTTATTTAGAGGACGCGGCTTTCCGAGTCTGCTGCCAGATGGCCGGGGCGGTGGCTGACGCTCGCCAGACGGCTACTCACCAGGGATTTAGAAACGCAAACACATCTGCACGTTTGGATGAGCCGCTGTTTCCGGATGGAAGGGCAGGGCCTCGTGACTCTTTGATGATGTTGGCCAGAGTTACCCTGAGCACCGTGGAGATGGGGCCCCTGTGTCACCGTCACGTGCCCACAGAAGGCTGGAGAAGGTCGGGTTGGGATGGCCAGCATGAGCACCCCATCCCGGGTGGCGCTGACGTCCCCTAGCTCAGTTTACCTAATCACTTAAAGAAAGTGCCTGGTACGTAGCGTTCTTGCATAATGGTGAACAAAGCAAAGTCCTGTGTTCACGGGGCCGACACTGCAACACGGGAAGGGGACAATAAAGAAGTAGATAAGTCTGTCAACCGGGTAATTTCAGACGGCCGCAAGTGCCCCAGAGCGGGAGGAGCAGAGCCAGGAGGTACAGGGGAAGAACATTCCAGGCCAGGCAGTGGGGATGTGTCTGTCCAGGGCCAGGGTGAGCCCGAGCGTGAGGAGGGTTCTATGGGGTCTCGTGTGGGAGTGGTGAGAATTGATGCACGTCTCACACGGCCGCCCTTTTGACCTTTATTTGCTCTCGGTGAAAATGCAAAGCAGTTGGGGCCCCTTGGCCCCTTCCTCGTGAGTTTCCCCCAAGAAACAGGCGGTTTCCTCCCTGAGCCGTGGGGCACGAAGTGTCTATGCCATCAGACAGGCCGGGCGCCGAGGGGGCTGTGCGGTGCGGAGGGGGCGGGATCCGATGGCCAGGGCCCCGAGACCCGACACTTGTCCTCACGGGCAGAGACGGACGTGAGTGCACAGGCTTAGGAGTGGGAGCAGAGGGGACAGTGAGGGTGGAGGGGGTACTGGGCACTGGCGGGCCGCAGGGCAGCCCAGGAGGGGGACGCGGGGAGCAGAGAAGGTGCTGGGCCCTGCGGAGGGCGGGGCCGTACAGGGGGCTTTGCGAGGCGAGCCCGCGAGGCCGGGCCTTTTATAACTGGCCACAATGGGGAGGAACTCTGACCGCATCGTTTGTCTGCCTAAAGCGTGGCTCTCCGTTGCTTACGGAATAAAGCTCGCGTTCGGTGGAGCGGCCCGGCCCGGCCAGCCCTCTGCCGCTCCCTGTCGTGCCGTCCCTGTGCCCCATCACACCCTCCTGCCCTTGGCCCTGGCTCACGCTGTTCCCTGTGGATGAGACGTGTTCCCTTCCCTCCCTCTTTCCGCCCAGCTGCTCCCGGCTCCGTGCGGCCCTGCCCCTGCCCCTGCCCCTGCCCTCCTCACTCTCTTGGTCTGTGTCTATGATGTGCCAGGCTCCCCACTGCGCCCTGGGCTTCTCTGGGGAAGAAGGCCCGTGTCCGGTTCACCTCAAGCTTTGCCAGGGTGCGGAGCTGTGCCCACGAGGCCCCGCTGCACAAACGTCGCCGAATGACTAATGTGCGGAAGAAGCTGGAAATGCAGGAGGGGCAGGGGTGCCCCGAGAGAGGCAGTGACTCCCCCCTGCTGCTTGTCCAGTGCCTCAAAAGTCACAGGGGCTCCCCACGTCCTCCACCGAGCATGGAACCTTGCAGACCATCTGGATTCAGACGCGGGAGGTGCCGTTCTGACTTTCAAATAAGGTATGGAAAGGAGGGCCTGGAATCCCGGAACCCAGGGTGCCCTCTGCAGAGAGCACCCCGGGCTTGGAGAGGGCTGGCCAGCTGCAGCCTGGTGCCTGCCTCCCACCCCCCACTCCACCCTAAGGCCAAGGGTTTAGCTGCTCCTGAAATCTTCCATATCCTTGAGGAGCCCCCTCTTTTTTTTTTTTTTCATAATGTTCTGGTATTTCTAGTTCCCATAACTGTGCATTTGCCAGGCATTGTAACAGGTAGGAAAAGTCTATAAATTTTGCATTATTACACAGTTGTCACTTAGCAGTGATGTCGAATGTTGTTTGTATGTTCGTAACTGCCTCGTTCCACAAATGGCTTTAGGGGATTTAAAGTATGTATTTTTATACTTAACTAAAATAACTAATCGTTGAGGGAATTAATATGAAGGGCACTTCATGGTAAGAAGAGAATAAAGCTACATGTAAGATGACCATCCTAGCAGCCAAAGTGAAAAGGGAAACTGGATTAGGTACAACAGTCCTGGGCCCAGAGATGAATCAAGGTGGCAGTTCAAGGGAGTCACAGATTTCTTTAGGTGCAGGGACTGAGTGAAATGTAGCCTGTGGGCCTCCTGAAGGCAGCTTGGTAAAGAATTGCACTGCTGGCCTAAGGGATTAAGATATAGTCCTTGACTTTGAGGAGGCTGGGTCAGATTCCCACCTGCGTGGCCCTGCAGCTGACGGCAGGTGAGCTGGGCTGAGTGTCGGGGAGGCCCGGCGGGTCTGGGGGGAGCTGCTTGTAGGGGTGGCCGTGCCCAGCTCCACGGAAGAGAAACAGGGCTGGTAAGAGCTCAGTGTCGGGTTGAGGGGCCGGATGGCGTCCCGGTAGCCGTGAGAAGGCGTGTTGCCAGTGTCCCTCCTGGTGTCCATCCCGGTCTGCTTCTTCCAGGTTCGTGTTCTCTCTGAGTTCCATTCCGGTGTCACCATCTCAAAGATAGGAGCACAGCCCTGTTCTCATGGGAGCCCGGGGGGCAATGTTTATAAAGCTCGAGGAGACGGGAAAGCGTCTTGTAGCCTAGGTTGTTGTTGGAAGGGCTGCACTCTTGACATAGGTATACACCACAACCCTGTGTGTGTCGGGGGGGGGGGGGGGGACAGGGACCGACCCTGTGTGCCACGTGCTCTGCCGAGGTCCCGTCATCTCAGGCTCACCCCCTCCTGGTGTGCAGTATCTCCCGCAGGAATCTCCTGTTTTATGGACATGTACTCCGAGCTCAGAGAGGTGGGCACCCGGACCCCACAGCCAGCTGGTGGCGGGGCTGGGATTCAAACCCAGGCAGTCTGGCTCTAAAGCCCATTCTCTTTCCACTAAGCCAGGCTGCCTCGGCAGAGTCCCCGGCAAGATGGCTTTGGGTTTTGCTCCGCTCCCTCTCCCACCCGGGTGTCTCTGCAGTGATGGCCTATCACGTGGGTGGTCGGGGTGAAGCAGGTGGCTGCGGGGAGCTGAGGCAGGGCTGCAGAGCGGGGAGGGATTCAGAAGTACTGGGGCCTCATGGGGGGGCGGTGAGAAGGGCTGAAAACCCCTCCCACAGGCATATGGCAGGAGCCCCCAGGCTCCGGTGTTGGGGGGGGGTGCTGGCGGGGTGGGGACGGGAGGGCTGACGGCCTCCGCCACCAGCCCGCCCAGCTGTCAGGCGAGGATGTCCGCTCAGAGCCGCAGGGCAAGCCCGTGACAAGTGGGATCTCGAATCCTCTCTCCTCCCTCCCCCCTCCCTCTGCGAGCCCTCCGGGTGGGGCTGGCGTTGGCTGCACTTACACAGGAGCAGGCCCAGGGTGGGGACCTGGCAGGGGCCCTCCTACCTGGGCCCCTCCCTCAGTCGGGGGCCAGTAGAGGCACTGGGTGGGGAGGGGTGTGGGGCGGGGGTGAGATGGCGGTAGCAGGCCCTTCACGTGTGGCTGCAGCACCTACTAGTGGGCAGCCCATTTCGCCTCCACGGGCCTCAGTGTGTCCAGCTGTAAAATGGGACTCGTGGCTGGTCCTCGCGAGGTTTAAATGAGATGATGTGGGCGAAGACCTAGTGGTACCCGGCGCCCAGGAAGTGAGAGAACAGATGAATGAGTGAATGAATCAGCGAGCGAGCGAGAGCACGAATGAAAGGAAGAGAGCAGGCAGGAGGGAATTGCTGGAGGAAGAAGGCTGGTTATCCGTATCTCGGAGAGGAGACATCCAGGGGATGCTGGTGGCCTCACAAATCTGTAGGACTCCCAAGGGGCCTCTGCCGGGCGCCCCGAAAGTGGAGGTGGGGCTGGGGGACAGCTCCATTGAGCAAGGATTTCAGCCTTCACTGTATGGCTGTGGGCCAGGCTTTCCTGCAGAGGGTGTGCTCCCCGTCCCTGGGGGCGTGCAGACAGTTCTGGAAGGCCACTTGGCAGGGCTTTTTCAGGCACCTTCCTCCTCCGGTTGGGGGACCAGACGGTCATAGATGGTGTGACTGCGGAGTTCCCTCCCAGGCTGAACTCTGGGCTTCCCCCCAGGCCTCCCCTGCTCCTCTGGTACAGAGATGTGGATGGGCCACTCATCATTTTGCAAGCAGCTACTGAGCAGCTACTGCGTGCCAGGTGCTACCTTCAGAGGGCTTACCGTGGGGGTGGGGGGGAGGGGGAGGGGGAGGCCCAGAGCCCCTGAGTAGAGGGCGTGAGAGTGACAGGGAGTGCTTCTCAGAGGGGGTGTTCTTTGACAGCCAAGTGGATTTCATGGGATGGGGAAGCAGGGAAGGGTGTTCTGGATAGAGGGCTCAGCACTGGCAGAGGCTCAGAGGCAGGTGATGACGGGCTGTTCTGGAGCTTTTGGAGCAGAGTTTGAATCATAAGATAAACAGTGGGGGCTGGAAGGCCCAGGAATGTCAGGGTCAGGTTAGGAGGACGTAAGACAAGGGGCTCTTGTCCTGCAGGCCGTGGCGTCCGTCACAGGGGTCTTGAGCAGGGGGGTATCGGGGTCAGTTCCACAGAGTGCTTCTTGAGCAGACCCTGGGCAGAGACCCCCCCCCCGTCTCAGCTTCCTCACTTGCCGTGGGGACATCGGGGGACCCCGTTGTCATGAGGCGGCAGGCCCAGAGTTGATGGCCCTTGATTTTCCTTCCCCTCCCCAGGCCTGAGTGTGAAACACCACTGCCCAAATCGCTGCATAGACCGACCCTGTGCAGCCTTTTCTGTCAGGCTGAACCCCAGCGTCTTTGTCCAGGTCCGTTTGGAGCTGCGGTCAGCCCCCTGAGGGGCACCGAGGCTCAGAGGGGCCCTCCCGGCCCAGCCCTACGGGCCCCGGCTCTGACACACGTGCAGGTGGATGTGGATGATGTCTACACTCTGCCTCTGGTGAAGGGGGTAGTGGGGGCGCTGAGGAACGGGGTGCAGGCGCCTTGCCGGGCCCTGGGGCTCCCGGAACTTTGTGTCCAGCACTCGAGGCTTCAGAGTCAGGTGCCCACAGTCGCTCCTGTGTCCCTGTGCCTTTGGTCACCACTGCCCCTTCCCTGGGGCTGAGTGAGGTGTCAGACCTTTGCCAGACACGACTGGCCCCAGGTTGAGAGTCCATATGCTCTGAGTGGCCGGGTTTGGGGCTCCCAGGGCCCACGTTCGGCCCCAAACACAGACTCACGCTTCTTAGCACATGGCATCCGCCTTCTGGACCCGGGAGTCCAGCTACATAGTGCGTGTGAGCTTGTGACCTCTGGAGCTGAAAGCTGGACGGGAACCCTGGGGCCATCATCCCGTCCCCTCCACTTGGGCTTTACAAGTAAAGACACTGAGGCACATGGAGGAAAAAGAGGGAGGCCCCCGAACGCATGCTGTCTCTTCTATTCCTAGAAACCCTGGAGGGAGGGATTGTTCTCCCAGTCCACGGGGGAGGGGACTGGGGTCCAGGGCCCCTCGGCTGTGGGGACCCCTGGCCGTCACCCTCCGCGCCCCTCTGCCTGAGCCCAGCCCCACTCATTTTTCTCCACCAGACGCTTCTCAGCGCTTCGCTGTTGTGGCTGCACAGGAGCCAGAAGCCTGCAGTGGTGACAGTCTGCTGTCCCTGTCACCCTCCAAGCTCAGGACGGGAGGGGGGCTGAAGTGCCGTCCCACTAGGCCTGGCCAGAGGCCAGCCGTGCTTCCGCGGGCCCAGTGTCCGGCTGCAGGAAGTGCTGTCCACGGAGGTAGAGGGGCAGGGCGCTGGGGGGCAGGGAGGGGCTGGCGCGGGGCCAGCACCCCCTCGCTCTGAAGGGCCCCATTGATAGGTGGGTGGCGGGCAGTCAGGATGCGGTGGCCTTCCTGCTGTCCCCCGGCCCCCGTGGTCCAGGGGCCTGCGGGCCTCCGCGCTGCCCGCAGCTGCTTGGCAAGGGTTCCGTCACCACGACGTGGGGCCAGCAGTCCCCTGTCCCTGTTCTGACCTGGCCCACTGGAGAGCTGGCGGGCCTGCGGGGTTTCCTAGGGCTGTGTCTCCAGGCGCCACGGCCGGGCGCTTACGCCAGCACGATTCCTTCTTCCGCAGGTGCAGAGGCCGGAAGTCGGGGGCGCAGGTGTTCTAGCCTGGGTTCCCTCTGCGGCTCTGGGAGAGAACCTGCCTTGTCTCCGCACCTTCCGGTGGTTCCTGGCCACGCTCGGTGGGCGTTGTCTTGTGACTTCATCAAGGCTTTCTTCCCGGCGTGTCCCTGTGCCCAAACCCCCTCTCCTTCCTTTTCCGAGACGCCTGTCATTGGATGAGGGGCCCCCCAAATCCGTGGGGCCTCATCTTACCTCGATTACACGTACAAAGCCCCTTTTTCCAAATAAGGGCACGTTCTGAGGTTCTGGGTGCACAGGAGTCGTGGGGGATGCTGGTCAGCTGACTCCAGGTAGCACCCCTCATCAGCACCCTGGCCCGGGCCCAGCTGCTCCTGTGGCCCCCGGATCATCTCCTCCACATCTCTGTCCGTGCATTCCTCCTGGGGTGCCCTCTCTCCCAGGTTGGCCCCTCACGACCCTTCCTGCCCTTCAAGGCTCGGCCTCAATGTGGCTTTCTCCACGAAGCCTGCTTCCTTTCCCAGGCACCCCGAGGGCCCTGCCCATTGGGCTTGTCTCCCTCTGGCTCCTTCTTCTCTCCATCCTCAGAGGTGGGGCGTCCACTCTGTGCTGGGCATCAGGGTAGGCTTTTGACATAGGCTCACCACCGAATCCTCTTGGCCACCCTAGGAGGCAGGTGTATGATCATTCCCATTCTACAGATGAAGAGACCGAGGCTCTGAGAGGTTAAATTGCTTTCCCCGTGGGGTCGAGGCTTGGATTCGTTTGGGTCCCTTCAGTGAGTGATCCTCCTGGGCTGACAAGGACTGGTCCTGGGCAAGAGTCTGGATTTGGCTTTTTTGAGCACCTTATGCGCTCTGCATTAGGGACCTAGCAGGACCTAGAGGTACTTCCCATCTCTATGGGCCCTTCCAGCCTGAGAATGAGCGTTCTGTGTCCAGCAGCCCTGCTCACCAGGCACACCGGTCAGCTCAGGGCAGGGCCCCAGCTGGCCCCACATGGACCACCCTGGGCCAACAGCGGTGGTCAGCTGGGGCGTGTTCTCCCCAAGTCACAGGCTTGGAACTCTTCTGGGCTTGTGTCCCGGCTCTGGGAAGGAACTGGACACTCCTTCCAAGGCTTGTGGCTCAGAGCCCTCCAGGGCAGGGGCACCACGTCAAACGCTGCCACTGAATAGAGGTTTTGAGAGACCCACAGAAGTCCTCCGTGGGCAGGGCCTGGGTTCTGAGGGCAGTCTGTCTATCTGTCCATGCAGGGAGAGTGGAGTCAACGCTCGGCTTCGCTGGGAGACCCGCTTGGGCCCGCAGCTTGTGGGAGCCCCGGCGGCTTTAGGCAGAGCCAGATGTTGAAAGGAAAGTGCTCGGGCCCGCGGAGGACAGCTCCCTCCGGCTCCGTGAGCCTCGGGAGGGACCCTCAGTATCTGCACTGCCGATCACACATGCAGCTGAGGGGTCACCCGAGTCCCTGGACCCAGGGCCCCTGCCCTGAACAGCAGCCATCGGGGCTCAGCCTGTGGGAGAGCCCAGTTCACACCAGGCTTGCTTTAGCGAAAGCCTTCCAGCCAATTCTCCTGCCAAACTCGTTTCTGGAGAGGAGCGTGACGTTTCCTGTTTCTGCTCTAACAAAGGGCCGCGAGGGTAGTGGCTGAAAACAGCACGAATCTGTTCTCCTGCGGTTAGTTCTGGAGGCCGGAGTCTGACATGAGTCTAACGGGTCTGGACCCGAGTGGTTGCAGGACTGGCTCCTTCTTTCCTGGCCTTTTCCAGCTTCTGGAGTGTCTGTGTTCCTTTGCTCCTGAACCTGCTTCCTGTCACACGTGCTGTCCCCCTGCACCCCCACTCCCCCGCCCTCGGTACACAAACCTCCCTCAGCCTGACGTTGTTGGGACACCTGTGGCTGGCTCAGCGCCCACTTGATAACCCCGGACAGCCCCCCTCCCCCACGGCAAGATCCTCCCCCCGAAGCCGTCCGCACACTTTTCTTTTGCCACATTAAGGCTACACGTTGGCACTTTGGGGGTTGATGTGGCTATCTTTTGGGGGACACGAGTCAGCTGACCACAAGGAGCCTCTTGGCCATTTCCAGGTCAGGGCGGCTGGGGGACAGGACGTGGGTTAGCCCTTTCCACTTGGTGTGGTGCACCCCCACCCCCACCCCCGAATTTAGAAATTTGGAAATAGAACGTAGAATTTGGATACGAAGAGAGGCCGCCGACCGCCTTCTGTGCGCCACACCGCCTGGGGCCTCCCCCTGCCCTGAGACAGATTTCACCTTGACCGTATTATGGGGGAACTGAGACTCAGAAGGAAGGAAGGTTCCAGAGGCCTCCTGGCAAGTCCCTGGCATGCTGGGGTGCTCGCCCAGACCCTCCCAAGGTTCTCCCGCCACGTTTATGCCAAGGCCCAAGAGACTCCGTGCTTACTGTGGTCCAGCAGGGGCAGGGGGAGGGCAGGGGGAGGCCAGGGGAGGAGGGGGCCCCTCACCCCCCCAGGAGCGCTCTGGGTTCCCTTCTCCTTGTTCTGGAAACTGCCGGGGGTCAGCGTGGGACTCGTGTGACACGAGCCCTATCACGCTCTCTGGGCCTTGGGTTCGAAGGTTCTCCGGGCAGGACAGGAGTGGGCCGGGGTCTTATTCTTCAAGGCCCAGGGATGGAGGGGTGGTGCTGGGTCCTGGCCGCTCAGAGCTGCAGTTAGGAATGTCCCCTGGGTCCCAGGCTGCCCGTTGGCATCTGCAGTGTGTGCCTTTGTGAAGCTGGGGAGTGACAGGATCCACAGGAGAGGGAGGTGGGGGCTGGGGGCTCTTGAGAGACCCTGGCAGAGGCCACCGTCCAAACCCAGGTGGGAGGACGGGGCTTGGGAGCAAGTCCAGGATTGGTTTAAAAATCAAGCAGGGCGTGGGAGGGGAGGGCCCACCTTTAAGATCCTCTGAAGCAGCGCTTTTCAGATCTTGATACGCCCACGGCCCCCTGGGACCTTGTTAAAATGCAGGGTCTGATTTAGTGGACCCCGGTGAAGTCAAGACTATTCCTAACAAGCTCCCAGGAGACCAGCGAAGCGGACCAATGAGCTCTGTGAGGGGAAGGCAGAGGGGTCAAGGGCGTGCGTCCTTCACTTCACTGGAGTGAACCTCCAGACCCCTGCTGGGCGGGCGTCAGGAGCCCCGTGTGACAGATGGGGACACTGAGGCTCCAGGAGGGGAATGATTCGGCAAGATCTCACAGGAAGGGTGGGGGCTGGGACGCAGACCCGTCTCCAGCATCCACCCTGCCACCGGGCCGTCCTGAGGGTCACTGCTGCCCCAGGTGGACAGCCAGTCTCCTTCCTGGGGAGGGGGAGCTGGGGGGATGTGGCCTCCTTGTGAACGAACATGCACAGGCTAATCATGGCTCAGAAGGAGAGAGAGGCGAGCTCGTGCTTAATGAGCACCTACTAGGCTCCAGGCACCTGTTTTGCCCCATCCATCCTTGTTACGGGGACAGCACCTTTCTCTGGCTCCGTCAGTACTCGGCACACAGCAGGTTCTCAGGAAAGACCTGTCATGCTGATCTGGGGGGCATCTCGCAGCCAGGCCCCGGGTGACCAGAGTGCCCGCTGGACGTGGCCCCAGCCCTGGCGACTCGGTCCGGACGTTTCAGCAGCTCCCCACGAAGCAGCACCTTATGGGCGCCCGCCGGCCCCCGCGACGGTGTCTGTTTTCCGAGTGGAATGCTGTTGTCCACGCGGAGAGGGTCACGGCCAGCTGTCTCGCTCAACCTGCCTCCGCCTGGACTCAAGCGGGGCGCCGAGGAGCCTCGAGAAGCTGGCTTCCCGCCTGCCCTCTGGCCCGGGCCTGGGAGGCGCAATCTGTGATCCAGTAGTGGAACGTGGCTTTGGGCCCCTCGAGGGCAGACTGCCACCCACAAAAGGTCTAGACAGACAGTGGGGAGAGCCCGCTGGGAGGAAGGATTGAAAGCTCAGCCCACTTGTGGGGCCCGAGCGGAGGGAGGCAGGTGGAGGAGTCGTACCAGGGGTGGGGCTGGCACCGCTAGGGCAACACGCGGTCACAGACACGGCCCCTCCCCCTCCTGGTTGCCCGCGGACTCAGAACCTCTGCCTTCGCCCGGGCACAGGGCCCCCCGGCCACTGGACACCGGGAGCTTTGGGTTCCGCTGCACTGGGTTCAAGTCCCCGCTCTGCTTTTTACTGCACGTGGCCCGTGGGCCAGATGAAGCTTCTACGCCCAACAGGGAAAGAGTGACACGTGGGTGGCAACGTGGCGCTGAGGGCCGGGGTGACATGCTCCGCGTGGAAAGCATGCAGCTCACAGCAGTGCTAGGGAAGTGGTTCTCCTCACGCTCTTGTCAACCGTGGTCGTCACGCCAGGACAGGAAGCAGAGGGGATGGGGCTGGCCAAGGCCGAGCGGGCGGGAGGGCAGCCCGGCTCCCGTCTCGCCCCTCCCCCCAACCCAAGGACCCCCACCAGGGGCTCCCACTTCTAACCTGCTTTGTCTTTCGAGGGAGCGGCCAGGCGAGTACCCTGCGTCTGGACCGGGTGTCGGCTCCCTCTGCCCCCTGGGCTGGAGCGACTGGAATATCGGAGTCCCCCTCCCCTTTCTGCTTGTTCTTCTGACCCCCGAGGAGATCACCCAGCCTGCCAGCTGCCTGCGGGCCCCTCTCCAGTTACCCGTTCGGTTGCTGAAGGTGTTAAGTGAGTTCCTGTTGTGCGACACCCGCTCTCCTGAGTTGCCAGGCCTCCAAAAGCAGGCTGGTGCCCCAGCCCAGGGTGGGACGTCCTCCTCTGCGCCGTTGTGGGGGCCGCTGGGACCCGTGTCTGGGTGGGAGGCTCTCCCGGGACTGGCACGTGGTAGGGGCTGAGCCTGGAGACCTCTTGCTCTGGCCTCTGCGTTCAACATGGGGACACTGAGGCTCAGAGGGGGGCCGGGGCCCCACAGGCCCCCACCCTGCCCGGGGACGGACCAGGCCCCTGACCGTGTGCCCACGCTTTCCTGAGACCCGGATTCAGTCCTCCCCCCCGCCTCAGCCCGCGTCCTGCGGCCCAGGCTTCCCCACAGATGGCTCCGTGCCCGCTATTTCGGACCATCTGAAAGCAATAAGGAAGCAGCTTATGGATGAAATGCCTTCAACATGAAGCTGTATCTTGCGGTCAGTGTTTCTTGCTGTCAAAACATTTCTCCTTGCTGCACTGGGCTGGGGGAAGGGCCGAGGAGACCCCGTTTCCCCACTAGACACTCACAGAGGGGCCAGCTCCACACCTCAGGAGGGGACACGGCAGGACTGATCCTTGCTTCCCTGTCCCCCATATCTCTGCCCCTTTGCTCCGGCCTCCACACAGCCAGGAGCGTCCTAAAACCACAGGTGACGGGACACGGTCCAGCTCCAGCACCTTCTGTGGCTCCCTACTATCTTTGGACGGAGGTTTGAGAACCACCCCCCCCCCCCATTACCTTATTCCTATCACTCCCCACCCCTAGAGCCTGACCAGGCCGAGGCATCCAGGGCACAAAATTTAAGCAGGTCCTCACTTGGATGGCTCCTGAGAGTGAAGCTGTCCTTAAATGTTGTGTCCAAGCTGTCTTGCTCTCCACGTACCAGACCCAGCCCTGCTCCCCCGACAACCCTGTGGCAGCCACTCGGGGTTCCGCTCATGCTCAGCCTTGCTCTGCACTGTATGCTGGCTCCTTCACCTGGAACCCCTTCCTTCCCTTTCCCTTGGCCAATTGTGACTCCTGCTCCTAATTCACCAGATTCCACCAGACTCTCATCACACTCTGACTTCCTTGTTTGGTGTCTGTCAAATGCTCAAGGCTGTGAGATCCGTGAGGGCTTGGGATGTCGTGTTTGTTGTGTCCTTGGGCCTAGCACAGGGCTTGGCACACAGTTCGTGTTCAAGAAACATTTGTTGATGAATGGATAGGTATGTGGTGGATGGAAGGATGGGTGGGTTCATGGATGGATGGGTGGTTGGGTGAGTGGATGGGTGGATGGATGGATGGATGGATGACAGATGGGTGGGTGAATGGATGGGTGGATGGATGGATGGAAGGATGGGTCAGTGAATGGATGGGTGGGTGGTGAAT
>NW_026059498.1:0-34504 GCF_023721935.1 Panthera uncia
CCCCCCCCCCCCACAGAATCATGTGTCTGTGGAATGTCAATGTATTTCTCTGAACTTCACTTTGCTCTCCTGAAAAGTAGGTTGGTAAAAGAATAAATATCATTGTAGGACATTATGGGATAAACTCATGGCAGGTGATTACCTAGTACCCTACGCTGCACAAAGGGCTGCTAGACATGCTGGGTATCTTCATGTCTGTGATTTCTCTGTCCCCAGTGAAGGAGCTCACTGCCTTGTCCCTCCCTGGCCTGTGGCCTCTGTGAGTTTGGAAAGGAACATGGAAAACAAACTGGTTTCCCAATTGCAAAGAAGTTTTGAGATTCTAACTATTCCTGGTACTTGCCTTTGGTGTAGCCAGATTAGACCTCTCTGGGGGCAGGCAGAGGAGCCCCAGTCACACTCATATATCTTGGAAGGTTCTGGTTGGGCTCCATCCATTAAATAATATATATTAAACACCTACTAAATGCAGGCATTTTTGTAGACACTAAGATAACTCAATGAAGCAGACTCAATCCTTGGACCTCAATTCTAATCTGAGAATCAGAGTGTCATACTAGATATTATAATCAGCGTGTTCTCAGTACATTAGCTGTTGACTCTCTCCTGACCTTCTGTAGACACAGATGCATCTTCCCATATTCAGACTTTGATGAAGGAACACAAGAACAACTAAAACTGTGAATAGTCTTTGGGCTTAGAAAGAGGATCTACTGTCTGCACACAACAAAATGGGATTGTAAGGGAGCCCCTGGGGAGGGACTGGTAGTACCCTGATCTCACACATGTTTGATTCCTATGGAGGGCTGGCATCTCAGGGCTTCCACTGCATGAGAAAATGAGTTAGGGAACTCTGGATGGGGCCTCAAGCCCCCTGGGATCAGAGGGGAGGCTGGGCTGAATCAGCCCATGAAGGACTCATCGTTTCCACAGTTCCATCTTACACTCCCTGCCTGTCCATACCTACCTCTCTTGACCATTACAGCTGGGGTCCGGAATAGTAGATTTGGTGAACAGCCTGCCCACAAATATGTCATAAACCTCAGTTCTGATGCTCATGTGCATAGGAGTATGCTCAGACTCTTTGGGAGACAAGTGTCAGTGGGAAGATGAGGTGCACACAGGATCTCTTTTAGATTTGCTTTTTGACCATGACTTCCATTGCTAAAAAGAGCCACAGAGTGGTTGGGAGTGGGTAGGTGCTCAGCCCCAAAGAAGCAGGTTGTGGAAGCATGGTGTGGAGCAAAAGGCTAGGCCTCTGACTCTGTTCCACACATGCTTCCTCCAGTGGCCTCTCTCCCATCTCAGGCACCTGGCCGGATAAATACTTACAGATGACTGGCAGACCCTGCCATGGTTAAACTTAAAGATGGCATACATATAGGCCAATTTGGCTTAGACCTGAAGTGCCATGACCCACTTTTCATGGTCCATTTGGAACATCTAGTGCCTTTTGAGGCAGAGCAAGAGGGTAAGAGGGACTTCAGTCTGGGAAAAAATTCTAGGGTAGGGTTCATGTGCTGGGTACTCCCTTAACGACAGTGGGATCCTTCCTGTTTTGGGAAAGACACATGGAAAGTATGTTATATTGTTGAACTTCTCTCTTTATCCTCTCCACTGCCAACTCTAGTTCCCCAGCCTACTGCAAAGTCAGAACAAGAGCCAACCCTGGATTTAGAGATTGTTCCAGATTTATTTTTACTACCACATTTAGTGATGGAGCCACCATCAACACCATCAACAGCTCTAGTGCTGGAGCAAGAGCAAACATCAGCTCTAGGTGCCAAGTCCTGAACTAGAGTCAGCTGGACCTTCAGCTATATTCAGAATTTCATCTCCACCTATGAAAATAAATACAGAGCCACCTCCAGCTTCAGAGGCCTCCTGCTCCTGGCATGTGACAAGTAAGAACAGTCCAGTTGAGGAAAAGTCTGACCTCATGGTCTTCCCTCCCCAGCTGGTGGCCAAGCAATTAACAGTAATAGATGTGGTGAGCAGCTGGGTTCTTTTTGTCAAGGGAGGACTTCCCTCTGCCATCAGCTGCCTCAGACCTGCCTTTTCCTGATCTGGACTCATTATCTGGGTCCAACTCCCAGCTCCACCGCTTGCCATTTGTGTGATTTGTGTAACTTTTTAAACGTCTGAGCCTTTACTGTCCATCTTGGTCAGTAGAGATGGACGCTAATAGCACCTTGCTGCAAAAATTGGCTGTGCAGATTAAATATGGTAGAACAGATAGAAAGTTGGGTAAGGCCTGGCCCAATTGGTGAGGGAGGAACACTCCCTGTGTGCAGCCAGGTCCATGGGTTGCCACCCACATGCCCAGGAAACTCAGCAGCCTCAGCACTTATTAGGCACCTGGTGTGTACTAAATTACAAGCAAGACAAAGAAGGCCATGGTTGTAGTTGTCACAGAAGGATGTGCATCTCAATAGAAAGAGCAGAGGGTGATCAGGACGGCTGGAAGATGTCCCCTTGGTAAGAACAAACTTGAGCTACTTTCTGGAATCTCAGAGTTAGTGAGGAGGGGCTGGATGCAAAAGAACTTTCTTCACCACCAGTATTGGGTCATGAGTCATTCCATGCTGTATGCCCTCAGTGAGCAGAGGACAAAACCTAGGAACTCCCAATAGGTCTGAGCTCCAGGTTTGACCAGTGAATACTTCCTGGGACTGCAGGCACTGATCTAGGCTGTGGCAGTGCCCAATGACACTCTCCTTGCTCCCCAGGAGCTGTTCCAGAAGGTGGTGCCCAGTCATTGCCTGGGCTCCACTTGGCCCGAGAGGGATAAACCTGGCAATGAGCATCTGGCAACCATGGTCTGTGACACCATCACCCATTCAAAAGTGTGACCAACTGTGTCATCACCACCTGCCTCAGGGACCCACGCTTGACTGCCCAGGACAGGGCCAGGGTAGTAGAGCATTGGATCCAGGTGGCCCAGGTATGCTGGGGGAGTTCCAGTGGAGTCCTACTCTGGAAATTGGGAATTGCCTCTTCACTTTTTCATTTCCATGGTCTGAGCCCCTCCACAGTCCCTAGGCCTTTCCTGCCAGAAGCACACCGGATTTGACTCCTATGTCCCAGTGGTGGACTTCCTACCTGGTTTCTTCCTTGAATGGAACAAAATCGTCCTCCCTATGAGTATTACTCTTTTGGCCCTAAATATGCATTTCCAGGACTCCCCAAGCATCTGTGTCATCGGGAGGGGAGATTTAAACTGAGGCGACTAAAGCTAGAGGAAATAGGGCTCCAGCTCCCCACCTCACAGCATATCCTCTTTCCTCTCCAGGAGTGCCAAATTCTGAGGAACTACTCATTGCATGCCATCCTCTCTGCTCTGCAGAGCACCTTGATTTGCAGTCCGAAGAACACATGGGGGAAAGTTTCCGGGTATCTACCTCTCTCCACAAGAGGACCAGGATGGATTAGGGACCTCCTATTTCTACCATTGTTCCCTCAGTCAGCTGGGAACTCCTGGGAGGCAGCAAACCCTGGGGGCAGAGACTGGGCTGATATGTGGGGTCTTCAGACTCTCTGGGTCCTCAGCCCACCAGTTCTGCTTCAGGAATCAGTTCTCTTACAGGTCAGATACTGGGTTGATTTAAGTTGGAGATTTTCCAGCGTTTGTAGCAGCAGAACTATAAGCCCATTAAAATAAAAAACTAGGCAACACAGAGAAGCTCAATAGAAATGGAAATTGAGGCCCCAGGTGACCACCATGAAAGCTCCCCTCCCCAACCACACACACCTTAGTGCTCAGAGGAACCTAGTGAAAACACTCACTCAGCTGAAGCTTTTGGTTCTTTTAAATAAAAGGGATTGGCACTCATATCCTCCATGCTATTCCTAAATTTTTCTTTTTTCTCCTCTCAGGGAGAGCTACGAAAAATTTAAGGAGCTGTGTAGTCAAGACAAGTCACTGAGCAGGGAAATGATGACCAAGGTAGAGTGGAAGTTGGGAGTCTGGAAATAGAGGGAGGACTGAGAGGGAAAGGGGAATGGGTGCGATGTGGTTTCGTTAGTTTCTCATTTAATGTTTGTTTTTGTTGTTGTTTAATTATAGATTTTTCTGGATTAACAGGAGGAGGGACCTTTGTGGTCTATGGACAAATGGGGGACAGTTTGAGGTTCGGGAGTCCCTGGTCATAGGATATAATGGTGTTGGCGGGACTGTCTAGCTGGCAACATTAGCTAGTCTCTTGCTTCCATGAGGGTCTATCCTGCTGGCACTAATCTTTCTCTAGGCTCTTGAGTGGATGAGACAACTAGGGATTCCTTTCTTTCCTAAACCAGCCCAGTCTGCTCTCAGGAAGGCTGGACTCTACTTTTTCTTCTGTTTGCACATCTCCAAGGAGAGGGCGTCTCTAAGGGGATTCCCATGGATCTGGTGGAAAAAAAGCCTTTCCAGGCTTGTGTTCAAATGGCTGGACAGAGACAGATATGTATGCATTCTCTGACTCCACACTAAATCCCTACAGCAGTCACTGCTATTCAATCATAGGATTCTCACCTAAGTGCTTAGTTGGCACTGACATATGCCCTCAGTGGCTAATGAGAAATGTCTGGGGAAATGATGGATTCACAGTGGATCCTTCCTGAATGGGTATGAGAAGTTTCATGTAAATAAGGTAGTAAAGTGTCTTGTCATCCTCTTCTCTGTCAATTAGAGGTTAGCACTTTAAGGGTTTCCTTCCTGAGTGAATGAAGACTGCTCAGCTGAGGAATGTCCTGAGGACTTGTTGCTTGGAGAGGATCAAACTTTGGCTTTGATCTGGGTACAGAGACTCCAAATGGGATAAGGCAGGCAGCTACTGCTTAATCAGACTTTCAAGACACCCTATTCTTCTCCATCAATGGCTTGGCCCAGTCAGGGGCCTGGACATACTTCAAAAACCCAGAGGAAAGGATTTCTGGTCAGTGGTGGTCTTAGACTGGGGAAGAGCAGCTGAGACAGGGTCTCTGACTAAAAGGAGAGAGTGGCCTTTCATCTGTGAACCCCTGAAAAATTTATTTCCCCTATTTGGACTTCTGTTTCCTCATTTGGGAAATGGAGGGATGCCAATTCTGTGGTGTAGGCCTCACCAAGTGGTGATGAGGTTCAAGGGAGGAAAGGAATGTATGGATCTTTCTGTCCTGCTCCATCTGATGTGTAAAAGCAAGACCAGTGATGATAAAAAATATGGCATTGGGTCCTCAGTAGGCCCTGTGAGGTAGGTGGAATTCTCACACTTTTCAGATGAAGAAGCAGGTTCAGGGAGGCCCAGCCACAGGCCCTACTTCACACACAGAATGAGTGTTTGTTCTGGGATTGATCTAGAATCAGGGCACACTGGAATGTTAAAGTAGCATTGGCACCAGATGACTCAGGTCACATGTCAAGTGGCCAAATACAGCAGTACTGAGGAGAATTTGGGTGAGGGGGAAGTGTGGCCTCACTAACCTTGTCCTCAACCCTAGCAGGAGGCACCCTCCAGGCTTGTCACCCAAGAGATAAACACCCAGAAAGCCCAAGAGAGGAATCAGCAGCAGGAAGCTCATGGAGCATGGGGCAGGGGCTTCAGGGTGAGAGGAGGGGCTCCCCCTCCCAGCAGGAGGCCTGCAAATCAAGAGAAGAGCAGCTTCTCACTTTAGTTCTGACTCCTTTTGTCACAGTGCCTGAAATCCTCTTTTAGAAGTAACTGGAAGATGGTCTGTAAAGCTGGGTACAGGATGGATTTGGGGGTAAGGAGGGGCCTAGGACCACATATCCTGTGACTAGGAGTCTGGTGTTCTTGGAGGGTGAGGGAAAGGGAGTTGGGGGGAAGCTGCTAAGGGACATAGTCTGGTCCATGTGGGAACCCTGGGGTAGGTGAAGAGGCTGAGGGTAAGGATTTTTCTTTGGAAGTTTGTGGGGTTTCCTGAGAGCAGGGGCTCATCCCACCCTTACCACAATGGCACAGGGTGTTGTCCCCTTCCTTCGAATATCCCTCATCAGCCTGGTGATGCTGCCCCTGACAATGGAGGATTATCTGGAGGTGGGTGAGCCTGGGGACTAAGCAGGGAACCATTAATGAAGCTTGGAAGCAGAGAGCCCTGAGCTCAGAATTTGGCAAAGCTCCTCTCCTGAGAGCCTCACAGCCACTCCTGTGAGCTGGTAAATCATGCCCATCTTAAGTGATGTGAAGGGAGACTCTGCATAAGACAATGGTTTGGGTTCCCCAGGCTGGTAAATCAGCAGACCTGCCTGACTGCAAAGTGCACAAGCTTTTAACAGAGCTGGGGTCAGTCTCTTCCTCATATGAGGCACCTTGGGGGAGACTGAAATCTGGCCCATCCATGTCAGGAAGCACCTAAGTGAATGAGCAGTCTGTTCTTGCCTGAGGCCTTAGCCTCTTTGTATACCATCAGAAAGGGCTGGGTTATAAGGTCCCTGAGCCTCTGTCCCCATGTCCCCCCTTCTTTGGACCCAGCACCTGGCCTAAGTCCTTGTTCTGTTTTCTGTGTATGCCTGGCCCCATTGTGGGACCTGGTGGTAGTGCAACATGAGAAGCATTTGGCATAGGGGGCTCAGAATGGCTACTGGGCTCTTTCTGATGGGTTTTGATTGTCTGCTTTCCAGGGAGGAAAGATCAACCTCAAGAAAAGGAATGAGGTGAACAGCTGTGATACTTCCTGTGGGAGAGTTTGGGGAGTGGAAATCAGAGACACAGCCCCACCCCAGAGAGATTACTCCCTGACTCCATCCCATATTTTATGTTTATTCAGAAGAGACCCATCCAACTGAAATTTGAGGTTAAGGGGGAAGGGGTGGGATCAAGGCAAACTTCCTTGAGGAGGTGCTATTTACACCTATCTCTGAGAATAGGAATGGCCTGGATGGAATTGAGGAAAGGAGGGTTCCCATGTATGCAAAGACCCAGGACCTATCCACTGTCCCATTCTTCACATCCCACAAGACCTTATAGCATCCCCCATGAGGTCCTGTCTGTATCCTGTCTTTCTCTCTTCTGGCTCCAGGAATACAAAGCAATGAGGGAGATCCTGCTGCTTCAGATGGCTGCAAATAATTACAACCTCAACCCTAAGGAGGAATTTGGGGCCTGGTTCCAAGACACAGAGAGACTCAGTGAGAATGAGAGGTGAGATGAGCTCAAGCAGGAGATGGTGGAGGGCAGCTTGGACTCTCCCTGGTGGCCAGTCCAGAGAATCTGTGTCCATAGCTCCCTGGGTCAGCCCTAGACCTTGGTGCATTGTGACCTCTGGAGTACCTGGACTTTAGCTGCTGGAAAGGACTCCTTAAGTGTGATTCCTGATAGGCTCATAGGTGTCACTCTGTCTTATAGCTACATCCTGTCCTGTCAGCTGGAGCTCTGATCTTAGTGAGCCAGCAGATCGGTCAAGGCCAAGAAGAAATGGCCATCATCAAGTTCAGGTGTGAGTGAGTGTCCAAGTTGGCAGTGCAACCTCTTCCTTGGCTGTGGAGACACAGCTGGGATGCTTGGGGGCACCAGTACCCCTGCTCTGAGGTGAAAGAGAACACTGGGAGCTTCTTCTTGGGGTCTCTTGAAGGCCAGGGGAAGAAGAAATGATCCCATCCATCTCCCTGACTTCAGTTCTCTGAGGCCTATTTACCTATTTGGAGGAGTGATATTTAGTAAGTGCTAGTTTAGTTTAAATATTACATTAAAGTCATGTTTCTTTTACAGCCTAGGAGTTGTTATTTGGTTCTTTTACTTCCTATGCTAATTTAAATGATGACCAGATGCTCACATTTCCTCTTGAATAAAGAAATCTTGCAGTTATAAGCTTATTGTATGTGAGAGAAAGGAGAATGTCCATGCTACACTCTTCCTAGTGAAGGGGCCCCAAATTCCCCTTCCTCAGAGGATATGTTGACTTCAGTGTGGCTCTCTTGTAAGAAGCAGAAGAGTCCTCAAATCTACCAGGATGTAGAAGTTGAAGCTAATTTCACAGACATAGCAACCATCACTGAAATTGGGAGTCTAACACTTGCCAGGACCACTTCCTGCCCCAGGACAGTGGTTTTCACACTTTGGAGGAAAGGAAACATTTTTTGGCTTCTCTTGTTGAGGTTTATTGCAATAAAGTATTAAAAACTTTAAGTTCTCTAGTTCAGTGTCTGAAATTGCATCAGCACTAAGTAGGGAAAAAACGTAAAGAGATCAAACTGCATGTGTAAAGCATGAAGAGAGAAGATAATGTGAATGGCCTAAGTGCAGTAAGAACTTTCTATCCTGTATCCCTATAGGGGTTCCATGATCACCCTCTACCTAAGATCTTCATCCGTGTACTTTAAATTCCTTTTTCTGCTTGTCTTATATCCAGGGGAAAGAGTGTGATGCATGTTTTAAAGCTCTAGCTGGGCCTCCTTCCATAAACATTCATGAATAAGATTTTCAACATTCCTACACTTCCTTATACAATTCTTTGTAAGGCAAAAATTCCCTGCATCACTCCCACTCCTTCTTGGCTGGGACTTGGATCTGTGGTGGTTTCTTATTTGCCAAGACCAAGGTCCATATAAATGGCCAGTGAGAACCCCCACATTCTCCTTTGCTGGCCAAGACGACTTCTGGGTCCATGTGGTTCTGAAGTCCATGGTCTCAGAGAGTCACAAGTGTGCACAAACAGTTTTATTGTTACTGATTTGTAGCTAGGGTAGCTAGGCCCAAGCCCATGAATGGCTGTATTCTTTGCCATTGTTGAATGCTTTGGTTAGTTCGTGGGTGGGATGGGGGGAGGGTGGGAACCTTTCTTCTTGGAAAGATGACACATGAGAGGGGCGGATGTAGGGAATTCTATCATGGGAATGCCACCAGGCTGATTTGTGGGCATGCATGGACACAGAATTACCAATTTAAATATTGACTTGCTTACAATCTGGGGGAAAAACAGATGCTGTTCTGAGCTTACCAGAAAGTCCCAAGGAGTTTTAACACTCAGAATTTTGAAAGGATAAATTTAAAATATAACTCATAAGGTTCTTTATTTAAGAAGCATAGATCCCAGGGGCACCTGGGTGGCTCCGTTGGTTAAGTGTCTGATTTCGGCTCAGGTCATGATCTTGCGGTTTGTGAGTTCGAGCCCCACGTCTGGCTCTGTGCTGACAGCTTGGAGTCTGGAGCCTGCTTCAGATTCTGTGTCTTCCTCTCTCTATGCTCCTTCCTCACTCCCACTCTGTCTTTGTCTCTCTCAAAAGTAAAAAAAAAAAAAAAAAAAAAAAAAGTTAAAAAAAAGAAGCATAGATCCTGTTCTCTCTTAATCTTTTTTTGGTTATCCAAGATGTGTCATTTTAAATATCTTACCATTATTACATTTTCAGATATATTTCACATAGTATGAGTGCAGATTACTTTCTTGTGCATAAAAACATAATAGAAAGGGTCATGAGCATAATATTCCACCTTATTCATTAGTTTCTCAGAGGAATTGCTAAATGAGAAAAAAAAAAACCCAGTTTTATTCCTTCCTTGACAAGCTCCAAAGTATGCCAACTGTGTTCCACTGCTTAGATAACTACTGAGTTTTTGGAAGTATCTCTAGACCACAATTTCAAAATTAGGACAAGCCGAAGATTTTCCACTTTCTTCTGCTTCAGTTATTTGTGATTATGATCAAGTCTACATATTGTGTTCATCAAGGAAGACCTTGCTCCCAAGGAGAGCTGCAATTCTTTGTGTCTAATAGGTTAAAAATCCAGTGGAGAATCTGATGGTGGAAATGGGTGGCTCTTTGCAGAGAGCTGAAATTATTACTGCCATTATGTCATGGCACAGAGGCAATTTTTTTGAGATGACTCAAAAGCCTGATGACTCGCTTTCTCTCCAGGTCGTGGCTTCAAGCAATGAGGCATGTTCCAGGCAAGAGTGTGGCTAGAGCATGACTAGAGCATGGCTAGAGCAAAGCATCACTCATGATGCAATCAGCAAAAAAGACTGGGACATTGAGCTTTTAAATGATTTAGCATCCCCACTGGGAGGAGGTACATATCTCCTTGTGATCCCAGAACATCCTGCACTGCCCTGGACAGCAGAAAGAGCATGCGTGGCCATCCCAAAGTGGATCCTCAGCATCCTGCACTGCACCCAATAGCCAGCAGGGGGAGCGAGAAGTCACCCTTCCTGAGTATCTTGCAACACGTGAGTGAGTGTTCCTTCAGAGTACATCAGCATGTCCTTGGTGAGATAATTTCCTTAGGAACTTCCAACAAGGTTCATGGCTTCAGGACTGGATAGGTGGTGACAGTGTGAGGAAAACACTCCCTTTTGGTGCCACAAGGGCTCAGCAAGGGGCTGTGCTGCAGCTTGTCCCAGAGGCACAGAGCCTTGTTTTTTTTTTTTTGGACCATTCCCATGTGGATATGTGGATTATTCTCTGCTTTAACACTACTTACTTTACAACAGGACCTGTTCTTTAAAGGACTTGGTGGGTCAAAATAACGCTCTGGGGTTGTTTACAGACTCAGGGTTGTTTCATGGGAAGAAATCCCTGCATAGTTCAGAGAGGGATAAACACATGGATGATGATGAAAAGAATATACAGGATATAAGGACCTTCCAGTCCAATGAGCTGGGGGACATGGGATGTACCTGGCAGAGACATATGGAACCCACAGGCCTAAGGGTAAAAGTGTAAACTTATACACCTACTGTCATTACTTTTTAATGGTTAATTTTTCCTATAACGTGAAGGTATTTAAATAATATTGAAAAAGTAAGTAGTAGGTGTATTAAAACACATCAAAAAAAGACATTGCTTTATGATACAATATTTCAAGTATGTCAAAATCAGAATTTATTATTATTTTACTTTCTTGGCTTTAAATGAAGACAAATTATCTGTATTTAAAATACACTTCTTGTTTTTGAAAGAGACTATTTTGTGTGTTTGACATTTTCTCATAATATAGTGACAATCTTAGATGTTTTTACTATCAACTCATTAAGTATCTTTGCAGGACTTCATGTGACTAGTATTGTTAAGTGTAGTATTATTTAAAAACAACAATAAATCCAGACCACTACCAAATGTATAAGAATATAATAATAAAATAATGGATCAGTTTTAGAAGATCAAAACACAATGATGATTTAAAAAATACTAACAACTGCTTTCAGTTTAAAACTATTATGATATCATATGATTTCACTCACAGGGAATTTGAGAAACACAACAGATGAACATGGGGAGGAAAGGAAAAATAAGATAAAATCAGAGAGGCAAACCATAAGAGACTCAAATGCAGAGAGGAAACTGAGGTTTGCTGGAGGGGTGTTGGGTTGGGGATGGGCTAAATGGGTGATGGGCACTAAGGAGGGCACTTGTTGGAATGGAGCACTGGGTGTTTTATGTAAGTGATGAACCATTAAATTCTACTCTTGAAACCATTATTACACTATCTGTTAACTAACTTGGATTTAAATTTTAAAAAAACATAAATAAAATTTAAGAATTGAAAAAATAAAATAAAACGAGATTATGTTAAGTATCTGTCAGCACAGTTTGTACTGTGTATTTAAGAGTTTGAGCATTTTTGAATGTCTCTTTCTCTCTTTGGTCATTTGTTTTGTTTCTTAAATTCTTTTTTTTCTGATTTTAAAATGTCTTTATTAACAACAATTAGGTTGCTCATTCCTCTGCCCTCTTACTCACTGGTTTTCTGGACACAGTTCACCTGATCCCAGACTCTTCCTGAGTCTAAAATTTGTGGCTTTCCTTCTTGTCTCATGTTGTGGGATATTGCCTTGAGATTAATAGCTTATCCACTTGAAGTGAATGAGTACTCCAATATCAGCCAACATCATTCTTACCATGTCGCTTCCCATCATGGAACCACTCATGGTTGCTGGTGGAACTCCAGGATTAGCTTCATAACCTATGCCACCACCACACCTAGAGGTAGAAATTTCTGGTCTCCTGAACCATAGGGATCTCCATGTTCCTTGCTCCTCCTCCACCCATTCTCATGTCTCTTTCTCTTGGATCCATGTAGCCCATCCAGCGATAACTTTCCTCTCTTTGGCATTTCATTTGTTCTTCCATTTCACATTGACGAATCATCATCTCTTCTTCCCTTCTACGTTGTTCTTCTTGCCTTAGCTGCATTTCTTTACATTTCTACATTTCTTGATTGTGAAGTTCTACCATGCATCTTAATTCTTCCTGGAGTCTCATCAGATTTTGATGCAAAAGATTTGCATGATGTTCATGATAAGCATCTTCCATTTCATTTTCCAATTTGTCCTTTGTATTTTTCATGTTTTTTTCAAGTCGCTACCTTTGTTGTTTCTCCATTTCATCCAGGGATTTCCATCACTGAGAGTATTCATACTCAAATGTGCCATGCTGGGAAAAATGAGGAGGGGTTTCTCTCTCCTTTTGATACATTGGATTCTTCTGTGCACGTTTTTCAGGAAGGCCTTCTTCATCATCTCATTGCTCAAGTGGTTCCACAATGACTGGACGAGGAGTTGTTGTTAGTAAGAAAACACCTTCACTGCATCTTTCAAATGCTTTCCTTGCTGCTGGTTTGGAAGCAAACTCAACAATGCCTTTCCCTGTAGACCTCCCACGATCATCCACAATTACAACAGCCCTTTCAATAGGACCAAACTGGCTAAAAGCTTCTTCCAACAGTTCATTGGAAACATAAGGTGAAAGGTTTCCAACAGAAAGGGTGGCAGCATGTGTGGCAAAGTGAACCCGAAGCTGTCTACCTCTCATCAGTGTATCATCAAGTTCAGCTTTGGCAATTTCAGCCAGTGCTTTAGATTCAAGTTTAATAAATCCAGATCCTTTGCCTTTGTTAATAAAAACTTCTCCTAGTTCTCCATATTTAGCAAATAGTCTTTTGAATTCATCCTCTGTGATATCAGCAGGTAGATTCCCAACAAATAACCAACAACGCTGAGTGTAAGTTTTCTCTCCAGGCCTCCTCAAGAGAGACAAGTTGTCTTTAAACCCCTCCGAGTTGGAGATCTTCTCCTCGCTGCTGCCACCGCGCCCGCCCGGGTGAGGGCCCCTGGTGGTGCTGCTGGTGGTAGGGTGGGTGGTGCTACCGGCCTCCCCGGGGCTCCCTGCCGCCTCGGTGTGGTGCCTTGGGGTGGCCGCCAGGAGTGCTTAGGCCCGGGCCGCTGCCAGGCTTCGGCTCGCCTGGCATTTTGCCGCCTTTCCGGCCTCCGGGTTCTGCTTAGGACCGGGGCCCAGACCGCCTGCGGGTGGAGGCGGGGGGGGGGGGCACCCCCGGCCTGAGGGGGGGTGGTGGGGACACCGCTGCTCGACAGCTCGGGCCGTGGCTCCCCAGGGGGCGCCGAGGTGACAGCGGGCAGCGGGGTCGGGGTGGGGCCTGGCCCCGTGGGGGCCCCAGAGGTCGGGGGAATGGCGGACGGTGCCGAGCTGGAGGCCGGTGGAGCGCTGCCCACTCCGGGAGCTGGGCTGGGTCCCTGAGGAACGACGGGCTTGGACGAGTCATGTGGCGGTGGAGGCGGCTGCTGATGCGGCGGTTGTTGCGGCGGTGGCTGCTGCTGTTGCTGGTGCGGAGGTGGTGGTGGGATTGGGGGATTCGGGGCTTGGGGCCACCCTGGCCCGGGCTGGGCCCCATTGGTCCCCAGTTCTGATTGAGGCCCATGCCAGGCAGCGGGGAGCGGAAGTCGTGGAGGCCGCCCCGGCCGCCGCCTCCTCCGCGCCAGTGGAAGCCGCCACCGCCACCGCCACCGCCACAGCTCATGGCGAGACATGTCTGTTATCAAGAGGCGGTCGAGGCAGAAGCGGAGAGGACGCTCTGGGAACGTGGAGGCCACCTTGCTTCGCATAAAATGGCGGATGACACAGGCCTTTGTTTCTTAAATTCTACATATGAGTGAGGTCATGTGGTATTTGTCTTTCTCTGACTTATTTCGTTTAGCATTATACCCTATAGGGTGTAATGTTGCAAATGGCAAGACTTCATTCTTTTTTACAGCTGAGTAGTATTTCAGTGTGTGTGTGTGTGTGTGTGTGTGTGTGTGTGTGTGCTGTGTGCCATATTGCCTTTGTCCATTCATCTATCAGTGGGCCCTTGGGTTGATTTCATATCTAGAGATTATTAGATATGTAAATTGTAAATAATGCTTCAATGAAAATAGTGGTGTATGTATCCTTTTGAATTAGTGTTTTTGTTTTCTTTGGGTTAATTACCTGGTGGTGGAGTTGCTGGATGTATGGTAATTCTATTTTTGATTTTTTGAAGAACCTCCACGCTACATTCTCCGGTATCTGCACCAGTTTGCTATCCCACCAACAGGGCATGAATGTTTCTTATTCTCCGCATCCTCAACAGCAATTGTTATTGCTTCTATTTTTTGTTTCAGCAATTCTGGGAAGTGTGGGATGGTGTCTTGTTGTGGTTTTGACTTGGATTTCCCTGATTATTGGTGGTATTAAACATTTTTCATATGTCTGTTGGTCGTCTATGTCTTCTGTGGGAAATTGTCCATTCAGGACCTCTGCCCATCTTTAATCTTTATACATTTTAGATATTAACCCCTTATCAAATAAAACATTTGCAATTGTTAAAAAAATAATAAACTAAAAAGATGAAAAAAATAAAACTATTGTCATAAAATATATCAAAACTTAAATTTTCAGAATATTAAAGAGTGAAGATAGTGACTGCATTTTAATTGCATATAGTAATTAATTGCAAATCAAATTTTCTCCTATTAAAAATCAAAATCTGAAGGCATTTAGTTTAATTTCGTGTATCTCCATGCAAAAGTAAAATTAGGTTACTATAGGCTAATTTTTTGTTATAAGCCTCTTTCCTGTAAGAATTTAATATTTTATCCACAGATTCTTCATTGCCTATGTCATTATGTATCCTCTATTTTCTAAATCAGAAAATATCTTCCTATGTGTTGTTAAAGCTTTACATTTTCCTATTATATTTTAAAGTGACTTTCTCACTTTGGTCTTCTCACTTTGGGGAAGAGGGCTTCTAATCAGCATGCATGTTTACATATAGTCAGGATTTATCTTTGGAGAGCAGAAAGCTCTCCAAATTTCACTTGGTTGTGGGGTGCCTGGGTGGCTCAGTTATTTAAGTATCTGACTTCGGTTCAGGTCATGATCTTGCGGTTTGTGCATTTGAGCCCTGCGTCAGGCTCTGTGCTGACAGCTTGGAGCCTGGAGCCTGCTTTGGATTCTGTGTCTCCTCCTTTCTCTGCCTCTCCCATGCTCATGCTTCTGTCTCTCTCTGTCAATAATAAACTTTAAAAAAAAGATTAAAAAAATTTCACTTGGGTCATACAATATAATCCAATTCTGCATAAAACTGCATAAAAATTTATAATCTATTTGTTCTAATGGACTTCTGATTTCAGCATGGTGTATTTTCTAATTTTATTTTGGATTATATTTTACTATTACAATATTTGATTTTTTAAAAATTTTTTTTAACATTTATTTACTTTTGAGACAGAGAGAGACAGAGCATGAACGGGGGAGGGGCAGAGAGAGAGGGAGACACAGAATCGGAAGCAGGCTCCAGGCTGTGAGCCATCAGCCCAGAGCCTGACGCGGGGCTCGAACTCACGGACCACAAGATCGTGACCTGAGCTGAAGTCGGACGTCCAACTGACTGAGCCACCCAGGTGCCCCTACAATATTTGATTTTATATTGTATATTACTTACTAATATATGTTTTGTGTATATATGTAATAAATGTTATATACCTATTATACACTGTATATTATACAAACTATATATTATATACAATATGTTTCATATAGGTGTATGACATATATATCACTACTTGGTTAATGTAATTGTTTTTATAGGACAGTGGCTGATTGCATTTTATTTTGATGACATTGGGTATTTTTAGTTGTGTTTAAGGTATTTTTTGTACCACACATGAAAATGTCACATCTGGAGAAGATGGTGGCATAGGAGGATGCTGGGCTCACCTCATTCTGCTGATCACTTAGATTCCACCCACATCTGCCTATATAACCCAGAAAACTGCCAGAAGACTAGCAGACCGGACTCTCTGGAGCCAAGTGTAGACAAGAGGCTCAGGGAAGAGGGCAGGAAGGGTGGAGAGGCGGTGCATGCCACACAGACTGGCAGGAGGGAGCCGGGGCAGTGGAGGGGCAGCCCGCCCAGCAAGGCAGAGCCCCTGAAGTCTGGCTTGCAAAAGCAGAGGGGCCAGACTTCGTGAGTTCTGACAGCCAGCGGGACTTAACATCTGGAATGTTAAAAGTCAACAGCTCTGCTCAGAGAGCGGGAGGGCAAGAGGACACCAGGAGGGAGAGTTGTTGAGCCCCAGGAAGACAGAGCTCAGCTCAGCGGGGAACAAAGGCGCTGGCGAGTGCCATCTCCCTCTCCCACTCCCCAGCCAAAATCCCAAAAGGAACCAGGTCTCATCACTGAACTTGCTTGCACTGCGCAAATACCCAACGCTGTGCTTCTGTGGATCCATCCCTCCGACGGATCTGCCTCCCTCCTGGTGCTGCAGGGCCCCTCCCACAGGGGGCCGCCAATGACAAAGTGAGCTAAGCCTGCCCCTCCTGCCCCTGTGCACCTTACAGATCCACCCTGGCTAATAGGCCAGAGCCCATCAAATCAGCACCACGAGCCTGGCAGTGTGCAAGTAGCCCAGACAGAGGCCACACGACTCCACAGTGAGTCCTGCCTCTGGGAGAAGGGAAGATAAGGTACACACCAGTTTGACTGTGGCCCCAGCAGTGGGCTGGAGACAGACCTAGGGTCTGACTGAGCATGAAACCTACAGACATGACTCTAAACCCATATATTTCAATAACACTGAATGTAAGTGGACTAAATGCTCCAACTAAAAGACATAGGGTGTCAGAATGGATAAAAAAAACAAGACCCATCTATTTGCTGTCTACAAGAGTCTCAGTTCAGACCTGAGGACACCTTCAGATTGAAAGTGAGGGGATGGAGAACTATCTATCATGCTACTGGAAGTCAAAAGAAAACTGGAGTAATCATACTCAGACAAACTGGACTTTAAATTAAAGGCTGTAACAAGAGATGAAGAAGGGCATTATATAATAATTACAAGGTCTATCCATCAAGAAGAGCTAACAAGGTAACAAAAGAGAAACAAGGGCCCTGAATGATACATTGGATCAGATGGACTTGACAGATATATTTAGAACTCTGCATCCCAAAGCAACAGAATATACTTTCTTCTCGAGTGCATGTGGAACATTCTCCAAGATAGATCACATACTGACTGCGTCACAAAACAGCCCTTCATAAGTATACAAGAAATTAGATCATACCATGCATACTTTCAGAACACAATGCTATGAAACTTGAAATCAACCACAGGAAAAAGTCTGGAAAACCTCCAAAAGCATGGAGGTTAAAGAACACCCGAGGTTAAAGAATGTATGGGTCAACCAGACAATTAGAGAAAAAAATTAAAAATATATGGAAACAAATGAAAATGAAAATACAACAATCCAAATGCTTTGGGATACAGCAAAGGCAGTCCTGAGAGGAAGATACATTGCAATCCAGGCCTATCACAAGAAACAAGAAAATCCCAAATACAAAATGTAACACCACACCTAAAGGAAATAGAAGCAGAACAGCAAAGACACCCCAAACCCAGCAGAAGAAGAGAAATAATAAAGATCAGAGCAGAAATAAACAATATAGAATCTAAAAAAGCTGTAAAGCAGGTCAATAAAACCAAGGGTTGTTTTTTTGAAAAAATAAACAAAATTGATAAACTTCTAGCCAGGCTTCTCACAAAGAAAAGGGAGAGGACCCAAATAGATAAAATCATGAATGAAAATGGAATTATTACAACCAATCCCTCAGAAATACAAGCAATTATCAGGGAATACTATGAGAAATTATATGCCAACAAACTGGACAACCTGGAAGAAATGGACACATTCCTAAGCACCCACACACTTCCAAAACTCAAACAGGAAGAAGTAGAAAACTTGAACAGACCCATAACTAGCGAAGAAATTTAATCAGTTATAAAAACCTCCCAACAAATAAGAGTCCAGGACCAGATGGCTTCCCTGGGGAATTCTACCAGACACTGAAAGCAGAGATAATACTTATCCTTCTCAAGCTGTTCCAAAAGTAGAAAGGGAAGGAAAACTTCCAGACTCATTCTATGAAGCCAGCATTACTTTGATTCCCAAAACAGACAGAGACCTGAAGAAAAAAAAAAAAAAAAAAAAAAAAAGAAAAAAAAGAACTACAGGCCAATATCCCTGATGAATATGGATGCAAAAATTCTTAACAGGACACTAGCAAACTGAATTCAACAGCATATAAAAGGGATTAATCACCATGATCAAGTGGGATTCATTCCTGGGATGCAGGGCTGGTTCAGCATTCACAAATTAATCGATGTGATACATCACATTAATAAAAGAAAAGAAAAGAACCTAATGATCCTGCCAATTGATGCAGAAAAAGCATTTGACAAAATTCAGCATCCTTTCTTAATAAAAACCCTTGAGAAATTCGGGATAGATGGGACATACTTAAACATCATAAAAGCCATTTATGAAAAGCCCACGTCTAATATCATCCTCAATGGGGAAAATCTGAGAGCTTTCCTCCTGAGATCAGGAACATGACAGGGATGTCCACTCTCACCAACGTTGTTTAACATAGTATTGGAAGTTCTAGCATCAGCAATCAGACAACAAAGGAAATCAAAGGCATCAAAATTGGCAAAGATGAAGTCAGGCTTTCACTTTTTGCAGATGACATAATATACATGGAAAACCTGATAGACTCCACCAAAAGTCTGCTAGAAATGATACATGAATTCAGCAAAGTGGTAGGATACAAGATTAATGTACAGAAATCAGTTGCATTCTTATACACTAATAATGAAGCAACAGGAAGACAAAGAAACTGATCCCATTCACAATTGCACCAAGAAGCATAAAATACCTCGGAAAAAACCTAACCAGAGATGTAAAAGATCTGTATGCTGAAAACTATAGAAAGCTTATGAAGGAAATTGTAGAAGATACAAAGAAATTGAAAAAAACATTCCATGCTCACTGATTGGAAGAATAAATATTGTTGAAATGTCAATACTATGCAAAGCTATCTACACATTCAATGCAATCCCAATCAAAATTGTACCAGCATTCTTCTAGAACAAGCAATCCTAAAATTTGTATGGAACCACAAAAGACCCCGAATAGCCAAAGTAATTTTGAAGAAGAAGACCAAAGCAGAGGCATCACAATCCCAGACTCTAGCCTCTACTACAAAGCTGTAATCATCAAGACAATATGGTACTGACACAAAAGAGAATGTGAGTGGGAGAGGGGCAGAGAGAGAGGGAGAATCCAAAGCAGGCTCCAGGCCCTGAGCTGTCAGCACAGAGCCTGACATGGGGCTCAAACTCACAAGCTATGATATCGTGACCTGAGCCAAAGTCGGACGCTCAACCGACTAAGCCACCCAGGAGCCCCTGGAATAAATTTTTTTAACTCAAAAAATATAAAATAAATAAACATTAAAAAATTTATTCCAGTATATTTAACATACTATGAGTTTTAGGTGTACAATATAGTGATTCAACAATTCTATTGGGTTACCTGGGTGGGTCACTTGCTTAGCATCAGACTCTTGCTTTTGGCTCAGGTCATGATCTCCCGGTTTGTGAGTTGGAGCCCCACAATAGGCTCTGCAGTGACAGCATGGAACCTGCTTCGGGTTCTGCCTCTCCTTCTCTTTCTGCTCCTCCCCTTGTTCTCACTCTCTCTCTCTCTCAAAATAAGTAAGCTTAAAGAAAATCTTTAAAAAAATTAAAAAAAACCCAATTCTGTTATCTCTCAGTTCTCATCACAATAAATGTACTCTTAAACCACTTCACCTCTTTCACCCATCAGCCAAAACACCTTACTCTAGTAAACATCAGTTCTCTATAATTAAGAATAGTTTTTTTCATTTCATCTACATTTTCTTTGTGAATTTCTTTTGTTTCTTAAATTCCACATATGAAGTGAAGTGATATGGAATTTGTTTTTCTCTGACTGACTGGTTTCATTTAGCATTAGGTCCATCCATGTTTCTGCAAAAGACAAGATTTCATTCTTTATAATAGATCTGTGCCGACCAGATCCTGGAGCATCCTGCCCACAAGAAAACCTGCTGTTCATCAAAATGAAAGGATCTCCATTCGTGAGGGGAGGGAGGCCAACTGGCTGCCCATGCTCGTGCATACCCTAGCAAGCTAAACATGTACTCAGAAAAGAAGAGCTGGTTTCCTCTGGGATATTAGATCCAGAGAGCCTTCAATTTCCTCAGGAACTGACTGGGAAACTGGTGCCATTCATACAGCCATGGATGTGTAGGTGACAGCCCCGTGGTCTTGGAATGTGAACAGAGGCCTAGCTAGAAAAGCAGCAATGCGGGGAATGGGGATGAGTACAAGCAGTGCCAAAGTTCTGCATCTCCAAAGGGAATGGCATCCATCTGGTAAGGAGATATCTTTCTTCATTAACTCTCGATCCAGACAGTAGTCCAGCTCCCTTCCTAAAACTTTTGGCTTAGCCTACACACAAGCATTTGCCACTGGGCACCTGAAGGTACCCTAGGCAAGGTAATATCTACAAATTCTGAAACCCATTTCCTAGGGGCCCAGTGGCAAGCCTCTTGCACATTCACCAGGATTGTCCTAAACTCCCCACTTAATAGGAAAAGACAGGACTCTGAGACACTAACTCTGAAAGTATTCCAGGAAGAACCTTGTTTCCATAGAAGAGCAATCATTTAGTAACACCGTGAGCCTGCTACGCAAAAAGAGCTCAGGGACAAAGGGTCAGCTGCCCTCTGGGACATCAGACTCTGAGAGCCCTCCTTTGGCTCAGGAACCACCTGGAAAATCACCTCTAATCCTTGGAACTTGGTTGTGAAGGGGAAAGCCCCATGATCTTGGTGTGTGAACTGAGGTCAAGTTAGAAAAGCAGCATTGGGATAAGAATGGCTAAAAGCTGAGTCAAAGTTCTGCATTCTAATGGGCACAGGTTAAATTGAAGAAGGACTTATCTCTAGAATCCTTTCCTCTTGTCCCACATAGGAGGCAGGATCCTCCCTTAACCACTGGCTTAACCTACATTCTTCCTGGGCACCTTTACACACCTCAGGTTTGGGAGTGGCCACATAATTCTAAAACGAAATTGAGAAGGGCCCTATATCACCTATATATACATATATCACCATCATAAGGACCCACTGAACTTCCAAACTGAAAGAAGAAGGCTATTACTCTAAAACCTGGCCTTGGGTAAATTCCACACAGAACTTTTTTTCACAAAAAGGGCTAAGTGGTGGAAATGGAGACAGACTGCCCGAGTTCTGCATATTACATGAGATGTGGAGAATGAAGTACCCAGCACAGTTTCTTATAGGCTTGCTTGTATCTGGAAAAAAAAATGCCTGTGGGCTTAGGCAATGGGAGTGTTCTGAAGGACTCCAGCTGAGAACCCAGTCAGCAAGAAGCCTGCATTATTTCTTGAGGATCCAGAGATGTCTGGCTTTGTCTGCCCCCCCCCCCTTTCCATCAGTTGATGGAAGCAGCAATGGTTGAGCTTTAGCTGTTAGGTTATGCTTGCTCTTGCTCAGGAGTCTGGAACAAAGACTTCATTCCCTATTCCTGGAAGAGGCTCCTCCAGGGATGACCACCTCCTGGTCTATATGAACCCTAAGCAAACTGCTTCTCAGAAGGAAGGCAACTAAGCATCCAGGTCAGTGATGCAAGCTGGCTCCCCTTCACCTCCCATACCACGGCAGGCCAATCACTAGCACTCAGGGAATAAGGCCATCTGTCCTTTGGTAGATCAGAGCCTGGGTGCTCTCAATGAACACAGGAGCAGAGTTAGAGTTTGTGGCCCACCTAGGGGTGACAGCTGAGGGACTAATAGCTGTATGGCTCCTAAAAATAGAAATACAGCAAGGGGAAGGAAATGGGCTCAAGGAGAAGCAAAGCTTGACATTTCCAATGGGAACTGGGATCAACTTGGAAAGAAGATGTATTAATTCATTTGCCCTTGCACAGAAGGAAGCAGGCTCTCTGCCCAAATCTCTGTCCCAGGCAACACACAAAAAAATCCTCTGTTGGACAACTACAAATGCCCTGAGAATATTAATAGCCACATATATCTGATAATTAATTGAGAGGGAGCCCTGTGGCAAAATCTCTCCCACATTCACAAGGACTAAACCACACTTCCAGGTGAAACATAGAGAATATGACTCTCAGACACTGACTCTTTTTTTTAAATTTTTAAAAAATGTTTTTATTTATTTTTAGATAGACAGAGACAGAGCATGAGCAGAGGAGGGGCAGAGAGAGGGGGAGACACAGAATCTGAAGCAGGCTCCAGGCTCTGAGCTGTCACCACAGAGCCCGATGCAGGGCTCCAACTTGTGAACCGTGAGATCATGACCTGAGCCAAAGTCGGACGCTTAACTGACTGAGCCACCCAGGTGCCTCTCTCAGACACTGACTCTTAATGGGTTGAGAGAAGAACCCTCTTTCTACAAAAGAGCAAACATATGTAAAGTTTTATAAAAACAAAACAAACCCAGAGCTCTGCAAAGATTGTTTCTACAAAAGAGCAAACGTGTACAGGAAGATAAGGACGCCAGAGCTCTTCAGAGATTGGGAGGGGAATTCTGTGGAGAAGGAAGTGCTCAGCACCAGCTCCTGGTAACCTGTCTGTGGGAAAAAGAAACATCGGAGGGCCTAGGCCAAAGCGCCCTCTAGCGTCTGCATCTGGGAGCCCTGTCAGGAAAAGGCCTGCCTTCTTTTGGAAGGACCTACAGAGCCCTGGGACTTTGCTTTTCTCCTTTTTCCCATCATTGAATGGAGGGAGCTGTGACAGTGCTGCAGCTGGAAGGGTCCCAGGGCTCTTGTTCCATAGTATGGCAAGGGGCACTGGTGCCAGCTTCCTGTAAAGGGCTCTTTCAGTGGTGACCAGCTTCTGGAGACTACTGCTCCTTTGTGAACTGTCTGCTTTGCAGAAGGAGGGCACCTCAATCAGGCAGAACAATGAAGCAAGCAGGCTCTCTTCCTGCCACCCCGTGCTTCAAAGAGTCAAGCACCACCCTCATGGAGAGAAGAGCTAATCTCCTTAGGGATAGCTGAAGTTGATTGCTGTCCCTGAGTGCAGGACCCAGGGGGAACCCGACACCCATCCCTTGGTGCCTACTGAGGGAGTGCCAGCTCCATACCCCTCAAGGGTGAACAAAGACTGAGTCAGAAATAGCAGTCGGGTAAAGGAATGGCTGCAGCCAGGACCAAAGTGCATTCAATATTTCCTTTCAATGGGGGTGTGATCAATGCAGAAAGATGCTGAACTTCATATCCCCTAGGCCCCACTAGGGGGCCGGGTTCCACTAATATGTCTGTCTGGTCCAGGTTCCACACAAACAGTCCTCAGCTGGGCCCCTTCCAGTGCCCTAGGGCTCTGGATGCCCATGTAGTCCCAAAACCAAAATGCCAGGGCCTCTTGGCTACACTTGTCCCACCATCACCAGGGCTGTTCACATTGGATATTTGCAAACTGAAGATATTCATCTGAACGACTGCCTATGTATGGGCCCCAAGATGATCTTTGATGGATAATAAAGCAATGTCATGAGACGTGACACACCAGGGGTCAGAGTTCTTCACCGAGGATGAGAATTGGATACCATTTAGAATAAACTGAACAGCACAATACATGAGCAAGGTGGCTTGCTCAGGATCCAAAAGAACCTTGTGTAGGCTTTGGGTACAGGAGTACTCAAAAGGAAGAGGCCCTGTGAACCCTGTGAGCATTTCTTCAGAAATGGAAATTTTGACTTCTGGTGTGTTTCCTCCCATTGTATCACTAGATAAGGGCAGCGGTGACTCTCAGTTGTGAAGAATGTGATGATCAAGTACTGGGAACGAGCCCTTGGTGCACTATTTATTCAAAAGGCTTTTTCGGCATTGATCACATCATGGAGCATACCTACATGTTTAGACTGTTCCTCTGCATGAAGGTCTCTCCAACGATTCAAGTGGGAGTCACTGTGGCTACTTATCCCCCTAATACTTTAGCCTGCTAAGTAAGCCTGCTAAGCACTGAGGCCTCAGGTATAGGAGGGCTAGCTGTCTTCTGGGATATCAGACTCTTAGGGACCTGCATTGGCTCAGGAACTGCCTGGATTCACCTCCAGTCCTTGGACATTGGTTGTGAAAGGGAATGACCCATGGTATTGTTATGTGTAATGAGACCAAGTTAGAAGAGCAGCAATGGGATAGGAATGACCACAATGGGAGTCAGAGTTCTGCAATCAAATGGGCATAGATAAAATTTTGGAAGGAGATATATATGTTCCTTTCCCCTTGTTTCACACAGGAGTTGGAGTCCCCCTCTAATCTCTGGCTTAGCCTACCCAGAAGCATTCTCCCCAAGCACATTTACACACCCTAAGTTTGGAGATGGCCACATCATTCTGAAACCAAATTGAGAAGGAACTGATGGAACTGTTGGAACTGTTTCCATGCAGAACCATTTTTCATAAAAAGCGGTAGGTGGTGGAAGTGAGACCCAGACTGGCAGAATTCTTCATCACATATGAGATGCGGAGAATGTTGAGAATGAAGTACCCAGCACCAGTCTCCTATCAACCAGGTTGTATTTGGAATCAGAAATGTCTGTGGGCTTAGGCAAAGGGAGCCCTCTGAAGGACTACACCTGGGAGGCCTGTCAGTAAGGAGTCTGCATTCCTTCTTTAGGAGCCTGTGATTTCTGACTTTATCCCTCCCTCTTTGTCCATCAGTTGATAGAGCCATCAGTGTTTGAGGTGTAGCTATTGGTTTCTGATGGCTCTTGTTCAGAAATCTGGAACAAGGATTTTTTTTTCTTGTTTTGGAAAGGGCTCTTCCAGTGCTAAACTCCTCCTGGTTCATTCTGCCCATGTGCAAACTGTCTGCTTTTAAGAATGAAAGAAACTCAATCATGCAGGTCAGGGAGGCAAGCTGGCTCCCCTTCACCTTCCATACCACAGCAGGCAAAGCACCAAGCACTGAGGGTCTAAAGGCCATCTTTCCTTTCGTAGATGAGAGCCTGATAGCTCTCACTGAGCCACAGGAGCAGAGTGGAGTTTGCAGCCTACCCACGGATGTCAGCTGAGTGAGTGGTGGCTCCATGGCTCCTACGGGAGAAAATAGTCAGAAATATAGCCAGGGGAAGGAAATGGGTGCAAGGAGGGCCAAATCTTGACATTTCCAGTGTAAATTGGGATCAACTTGGGAAGATGTCTTACTTCATTTTCCCTCAGCTGAGAAAGTTGGCCAGCTCTCTCCTAATACCTCCTTCCCAGCCTCCACAGAAACAGTTCTATGCTAGATCTCTTCTAATGCCCTAGGGACCTGGTTGTCCATGTAGTCATGAAACTAAAGTGGCTGGGGCATTTGGCTCAAGCTACCCCACAAACACAAAGTCTGGACCAGATTCTACTTTCAGAAGTAAATATTACTCTTTAGAGATATTACTCTGAAAGACTCAATTTTTATGCACCCCCCCAAAAAAATCTAGATTGAAGTGGAAGCAATGTGGTGAAAATGGATACACGGAGGGTCAGAGTTCTTTATTAGGAGTGAGAATTGGATAATGAGAATGAAGTGACCAGCGCATTGTATTTGCAATTAGCTGGCTCAGAAATCAGAAGGACATGTTGTGGGCTTTGGCTTAAGGGAGCCCTCTATAAGCTATCTTTTGGAGCCCTGTGATCAAAAGGCCATCATTCTATCTTAAGAAAGGGAGTGAAAACTTTGGCTTTTGGTGTTTTTCTGCCCGTCCGATCAGTAGATCAGGACAGAGGTGATTCTGGGAATGAATATGTGCTTCCATCTGATGACCACATCATAGTGGGAACAAGGTTTGGGTGCACTATTTATTCAAAAGGCATTTTGTGTGCTGATCAGGTCCTGGAGCATACTGCACATGTACAGACTGTTCTTCAGAATGTGGGGATGCCCATCAATGAGGGGCAGGAGTCAATGTAGCTACCCACTCCCAAAAAGATTGTACCCTGCTAAGCACTGAACAGTCCAGGCCTGGAGAGTCTGCTGTTCCATGGGATATGAGACTGAGAGCCCTCAATTGGCCAGGAACTGATTGGAAAGTCACCTCCCATCCTTGGACACTGTGTATATGTTAGTCCCATGGTCTTGGTGTGTAAATGGATACCAAGTTAGAAAAGCAGTAATGGGATAGGAACGATGATGAGGTGAGTCAAGGTTCTGCATTTCAAATGGGCATGGGTCAAATCCAGGAAGGAAATATCGATCTTCCCTTCCTTTTGTACAAAATGGGAGGCGAGATCCACCTTTGACCTGTGGCTTGGCCTACCCATGCATTCTCCTTGGGCACCTTTAAATACAACAGGGATTTGCATGGCCACACATTTCTGATACAAAATTGAAAAAGGCCCAATGCAAAACCTATGTCACCATCACATGGATACCAACAGACTCCCAACTTGAAAGAAGATGATGTTTCTCCTAGAAACTGACTTTGAAGAGATTCCATGCAGAGCCCTATTATTTTTTCAAAAAGAGAAAAGTTGTGTAAAAGGAGATACAGAGTGCCAGTGTTTTTTTTTAGAGTTGACATATGGAGAAGTTGAGAGTGAAGTACCCAGCACAGTCTACTATCAACCTGGTTGTATTCAGAATAAGAAATGCCCGTGGGCATAGGCAAAGGGAACCCTCTGAAGGGACTACACACAGGAGTCTTCTCATCAAGAAGCCCGAAATCTTTCCTTAGAAGGCAGAGATTTCTGGATTTTTCTGTCCCTCCCAATATTTCCATCAGTTTTCAGAGGCAACAGTGTTTCAGTTGTAGCTATTGGGTCCTGCTGGTTCTTGCTCAGGAGTCTGGAACAAGAACTTCATTCCTTATTCCTGGACAGGGCTCTTCCTGTACTCACCCCCCCTTGGTTCATACTGCCAATGTGCAAACTGGCTGATTCTCAGGATGAAGGCAACTCAACCAGGTGAGTGAAACAAGCTGGCTCACCTCACCTTCTATACCAGAGCAGGCCAAGCACCACCCACTCAGAGACTACAGACCATTGTTCCTTTGGTATAGCAGAGCCTGAGAGCACTCAGCACAGTTCGAGAATGGGAGTTCGTGTCCTACCCTGGGTGCCAGTTGAGTGACAGTTCTATGGCCCCTATGTGTGAACAAAAATTTATTTAGAAACACAGCCATGGGAAGGAAATGTGTAAGAGGAAGACCAAAGCTTGACATTCCAAATGGGAATAGGATCAATCTGGAAAGGAGATGTCTCACTACACTTCCTCTCAGCCCATAAATGAAGCCATCTCTCTCCCACAATCTTTGGCCCAGCATACATACAAATATTCTCCCCTGGGTGTCGTCCAATGACCCAGGCCTCTGGATGTCCATAAACTTCTGAAAACAAATTAAGGGGGGGGGGGAGTCCTGTTAAAAAACCTATTCCATAGTCATGAGGACTTCACCAGATTTTCCACTTGAAAACAGAGGATATTACTCTGAGAGACTCACTCAGAATGAACCCCAGAGAGGAAATCCTTTGAAAGAACAAAGGGGTTCAAAATGATAGTTGGCATGCTAGAGTTCTTCATTAGAGATGCGAATGGGAGACTGTTGTGAATAGGAGACTGTAGTGAATGAAGTGATTAGCACAATCTTTTATCAAGTTGACTGTTTCAGGAATTAGAAAGAGCCATGGGCTTTGGTAAAGGGACCTCTCTCCAGGCCACACCAGAAAAATGTCATCATGAGGCCTCCATTATTCCTTCAAAGAGATAGGAAAAGCCCTGTCTGTGGCTTTCTTTCCTGCCATGCTATTGGAAGATAGATGCAGCAGACATGTAGCAGTAGCAGGCATGTGCTCCTGGCTGATAGTTACATGTTTGGTATGCAGTTTTGGTGTGGTCTTCACAGAAGAGGCTGGTAGTGTGCAGAATGGTTCCTAGAGGATATTGTGCCTACACAAACCTTCTGATGTTCAGGGTGAAGGCTTCACAATTACCTACATGAGGAAGCAAACTGGCTTCCCTTCACGAAGATTATGCTAGCTGGCTAAGTACCAGGAAGGTGGGCTTTCCTTTGGAATATCAGACACTAAGAGCTCCCAACTGGTCCAGGAACTGACAGGTAAGTCATCTCTGATTCTTGAACCCTGGCTGTGTAAATGACATCTTCATGATTTTTGACTGCAAATGGTGACATAGGAAAAGAATGATAGTACTGGAAGGAGTACATGGGGGGCGAAGTTTTTGTCTTTCTCTTTGGCATGGGCTAAATCCAGGAAAAAGATATCTATCTTCACTTCTTCTTACTTGATGCATGATGCTGGCTCCTTCCCAAACCTCAGAACTACCCTACATTCAAACATTCTCCTTTGGGCACCTTCAAATGCCCTAGGCCTCTGTATGTCCACATAGTTCTGAAACCAAATAGAGAAGGGCCCAAAGCAAAACCTAGATTACAGTCACAAGGATACCACCAGACCCCCAAGTTGGAAGCAGAAAATATTACTCTGAGACACTGACTCTGAATGAATTCCATGCAGGACACTGTTTCACCAAAAAGACAATGGTGTATAAAGGGAAACCAGGGATGTCCAGAGTTCTTCCCTAGAGATGTTAATGGGAGAATGTTGATAATGAAGTACCCAGCACAATCTCCTAGTAGGATGGCTATCTCACAAATAAGAAAAGCCTGTGAGCTTAAGCAAAGGAAGCCCTCTATAAGCTACATCTGAGCAAGAGGCCCTGTCAGCAAGAGGCCTGCATTCTTCCTGCAGCCTGAAATCCCTGATTTGTCTGTCTTTTCCACTTTTCCCATCAGCAGATAGAAGCAGCAGTGGTTGAGCTGTATTTGTTGGCTGTTGCTCAGGTGTCTGGAATCAGAACCTGGTATTGTCCTACAAAGGATTCTTCTTGCACTCACCAGCTCCCATATGTGAACTGCTAGTCAAAATGAAGGCATCTCAATCAGCCAGGGGAAAGAGGAAAACAGGCTCTCCTTTGCCTTCCATAGCACAACTGATCAAGCACCAAGTGCTCAGGGAATATCAGGCCATCTTCCCTTTGGATATTTGACACTGATCACTCTCACTGAACACAGGATCAAGATGGGAACTCTCTGCTTCTTCCTGAGTGCTGGCTGAGTGTGTGAGATCTTCATGGCTTGTAAGTGTGAACAATGACCTAGTTAAAAAAACAGTGATGGGAAGGGAATGGCCCCAAGGAGGGCCCATGTTCTACCCTTCCGAGGGGAATGGAATCAATCTGGAAAGAAGTTGTCTAACTTCATTTCTACTCACGTCAGAAAGAGACCAGTTCCTTTCCAAAACCTCTGGCTCACCCTACCCACAAACCTACACTGGGCACCTTCACATGCCCTAGGGTTCTGGATCCATATTGTTCTGAAACAGTATTAAAAGGGAGTCCTGTGCAACACCGACCTCATAGTTACAATGACTTCACCAGAATTCCACTTCTAATCAGGGGATATTCCTCGGAGAGCCTGACTCTGAATGGACCCTGGGGATAACCTCGTTTGAAAATTGAGCAAAGTGGTGAAAATTGATACCTGGAAGACCAGCGGTGTTAATGAGAGATGAGAATTAGGGAATGTTGAAAATGAATAGACTCTCCTAGCAAGTTGGCTATCTCAGGCACTGTGTTACAGATGCTGAAAGTGCAGTGTAGTTTCAGGCCGTTAAGTACAAAGCTCTTTCCAAGGGTTTATAAAGAAGGATTAAGAATAACTTTTTACTACATAAAATGCTCATTTACAGCTGCTTAAGGCATTTCTCGGACCCTGAGTGACTCAGTCGGTTAAGCATCTGACTCTGGGTTTCTGCTCAGGGTTAAGCATCTGACTCTGGGTTTCTGATCTCACATTGGGCTCTGTTAGACCCTGCTTGGGATTTTCCCTCTCTCTGTGCCTCTCCACCTTGCATCTCTCTCACTCTCAAAATATATAAATAAAACTTAAAAAAATAATACTTCTTATTACATTCATCTAAAGTGCTCATTGGCAGCTGCTTTAAGCACAGTATAGTTCAGTAAAGACAAGGCTTTTTTTTTTTTTTTTTTGTCCTGGGAGGTGCAGATTAAGCGTCTCTTGATCTCGTCTCAAGTCATGATCTTACAATTTGAGCATTTGATCCCCACATTGGCCTCTGTGATGATGACATTGAGCTCTGTGCTGATGGTGTGGAGCCTGCTTGGGATTCTCTCTCTTTTTCTTTCTGCCCCTGGCCCAACTGTGTGATCTCCTCTTTCTCTCTCTCAAAATAAAAAAGAAACTTAAAGACAAGGCATTTCTCTAAAGTTTATGGAGTACATTTATGTAAATGGTAAAAGGTCCATGCAAGCGGCATGAAAAACAGTATAGTTTTAGGCACTTCAGTACATGGCCTTTGTCTATTGCTCATATATAGCATTTCAACAAAGTTTCCTATGAGAAAAATGTAAAGGCTAATAAACAACGTTTAAAGTACAGTGTAGTTTTAAGCACTTAAACAGAAGGGCCTTCCCGATTGCTGATCTACTGAAGTTTAAGAACATTTGTATTTAGGAGACATTTGGAAAACTCATTAAGAATGCAGGTATTTCAGGTAGTTATACAAACACATGGGCATTCCCTAGTACTTACCAGGATTTAACCACATGTCTTCCTGGATAAATCCAAGAAGCTAACTCAAAGATAGTTTAAGTACAGTCTTTTGTCCTCAGTTAAACACAAGAGCATTTCCTAAGGATAAAAATGCAGGGTTTAAACAAAATTTCACACTATATTTCCATTAGAAGTGACAAAAAATGTGTATTAACCACCGTGTAGTTTTAATTAATAGCAAGGGCATTTCCAGCGACTCTGCATCAGAGTCGGAATAGTTCTGACTGTGTGTATCCAAAAACTTTTGAACTAGGCTTGAAGCACATAATAATTAGTCAGAGAAGCACATGGCCATTCCCTTTGTTCATATAGTGTTTCAACCAAAGCTCCAATGAGACTTATGTAAAAGACTGCATGAAGCACACCAGGTAGTTTTAGGCAGTGAAGAACATGTTACTGCTAATACATAGTGTTTCAACAAGAGACCCTATGATACATGAGTGATGCTATAAGTAAAATAGTTTCAGAATCTTAAGCCCAAGGCCCCTCCTTAGAGTTTAATTCTCACTGCCTTTATCTGAAACACTAATTGACATCCGCTTTAAGCACAGTGCAATTTCAGGCTCTTAGGATCACGACCATTGGAACAGTGTCTAAGTGGTCCCTCATGACCAGTGTATTTTAGGCTGTGAAGCATAAAACACAGTGTATTTTAGGCTCTGAAGCATGAAGCCCTTCCATTCTGTGTACACAAAGAAGTTTAGGAAAACTTGCTACTACCTGAATTTAAAAGGTGATGGTATCCTCGTTGATCACAACACTTTTTCAGGCTGTTAGCCACATAGGCATTTCCTACTTCTTAAACAAGATTATTTAAGCACTGTCCTTACTGCAAAAATCAAAGAAGCTAACTCAAAGATGATTTAGGTACAGTGTTGGTTCTGGCATTTAAGCAAATGGCCTTTCTGTATTGCTAACACACACACACACACACACACACACATTGCACAGAAATAGGCCCAGAGTCTTAGAGACAGTGAGAAGACAGAGAAATTTCCTCCCAAATCAAAGAACAGGACAAGACCTAAGTTAAAGCCAGAGATCTAATGAAACAGATATAAATACCCAACAGAGAAAGAGAAAAATCAAGAGACTGACTCTATATAGAACAAACTAATGGGGGAAAGGCATGGAGGGGTGGGTTAAATAGTTGTTGGGGATGAAGTAGTGCACTTATGGTGAGCACTGGGTGGTGTATATGGAATTGTTGAGGCCCTCTACTGTACACTTGAAACTCATATAACACTGTATTTTAACTAAATGGAACTCAAATAATAAGGAAAAACTCTTTAAAAGGGGAAATGAAAGCTGTTGAAGCACAGTGTGGTTTTAGGCAGTGAAGCATTTGGCCATTCCTCTTTCTTTTATATACACTGTTTCAACAAATGTTCCAGTGGGTTGTATGTGAAAAGTACATGTAAACTGTTTCATCATTGAGCAGTTTTAGGCAGTTAAGCAGTAGATCCTTCCCTAGTTTGTATACACAGGAGTGAGGAGCACTTCTTCCTACATTGACCTAAAATTCTAGCTGAATTTGAGCACACTGCAGATTCAGCGAGTTAAGGCCATGTCCATTGTATAGTGCTTTCCTATAAGCACTTCTTTTCTGTGTAAGAGACCTAAGCAAGCCACCGGAAACACAAACTTTATTTTTAGGAAGATAAACACATGGCTATTACCCTCTCACAAATACAGTGAATTTAAACAATTGGTTCTATTCCATGTACAGGAAATGCTACATGAAAGACCTTTGAAGAACACTGTACTTTTAAGCAGGGAAGCACTTGGTCATTTCCTATTCCTCACATAGAATATTTCAATGAGTTTATTTGCATATATTGAAAGTCATTAGCCAGTCTTGAAACACGGTAGTTTTAGCCATTAAGTATAAATGTTTCTACAAGGGAATTTAAGAACACTTGGTACTTCATGTATTTTTTTTTAATATTTGGAGATTTTACTGAGTGCATGGCTGTTTCAGGCAGTTAAGCACCTATAAATTCCCTTGTGATTATTTAGAAGGATTTAAGCACACATCTTATTGGATGAATCTAAGCAGCTAATGCTAAGATGCCTAGCCGTAATGGTGTTTGTGGCAATTAAATACATGGCCATTCCTTTTGGATAATAGAGAGATTTTAAACAGAATGTCCAACTAGATGCACGTGAACAGTCGAATGAAAGACATTAAGCACAGCCTAATGAGGTAGTCAAATATGAGTCCTTTTATATGTTTATACAAAGAAGTTTAAGAACACTTGTGATTATATGTATTTAAAATGTATTTGAAACCCTCATTTAGAACACAACTATTTCAGACAGTTCAGCACATGGGAATTCCCTAGTGCTTATACAGATGGGTGTAAGCACACCTCACACTGGGTGTTTATGAGAAACTCATTTAAGAAAAGTATTTTTTCTTGGAGTTAAGAACACAGACATTCCCTCATGAGAATATAGAGGATTTCAACAGAATTTCCTACTAGATATACACTGAAAGCTACATGAAGAATGTATTATCACAGCATACTTTTGGGCACCTAATGCTAGGCCATTTCCTAGTGCTTCTACATAAGGGTTTAAGAATAATTCTATGTATCCCCAAGAAGCTTTCTAAAACCTTCTTAGAGAAAGGCTACTTTTCAGAAGTAAAGCACAAGTGTCTGCACAGAGAGATGGTGGGGAAAGTGTTACTCTGTATGTCTATGAGGGACAAGAATGTCATTTGAAGCACACGCAAGGGGAAAGTGTTACTCTATACGTCTATGAGGGAGAAGAATGTCACTTGAAGTGATGCTGTGACCCTTAAGCTTGGGGCCTTTCCTTATGGCTAGTATAGAATATTTTTAAAAAGTTTTTATTTAAATTCCAGTGAGTAATATTCGTTTCAGGAGTAGAATTCAGTACTCCCACCCTTACATGCAACATCCATTGCACATCAAAAAGTGCACTCTTTAATCCCCACCCCATATATAACCACTTGTGCCACCTTCCCCCCTCTGGTAACCACCAGTTTTTCTTTTTTGGGGGGGGGTGGTTTTTTTTTTGTTTATTATTATTTTTTTAATATATGAAATTTATTGTCAAATTGGTTTCCATACAACACCCAGTGCTCATCCCAAAAGGTGCCCTCCTTAATACCCATCACCCACCCTCCCCTCCCTCCCACCCCCCATCAACCCTCAGTTTGTTCTCAGTTTTTTATTTATTTATTTATCTATTTATTTAATATATGAAATTTACTGTCAAATTGGTTTCCATACAACACCCAGTGCTCATCCCAAAAGGTGCCCTCTTCAATACCCATCACCCACCCTCCCCTCCCTCCCAACCCCCATCAACCATCAGTTTGTTCTCAGTTTTTTATTTATTTATTTATTTATTTATTTAATATATGAAATTTACTGTCAAATTGGTTTCCATACAACACCCAGTGCTCATCCCAAAAGGTGCCCTCTTCAATACCCATCACCCACCCTACCCTCCCTCCCACCCCCCATCAACCCTCAGTTCTCAGTTTTTAACAATCTCTTATGCTTTGGCTCTCTCCCACTCTAACCTCTTTTTTTTTTTTTTCCTTCCCCTCCCCCATGGGTTTCTGTTACGTTTCTCAGGATCCACATAAGAGTGAAACCATATGGTATCTATCTTTCTCTGTATGGCTTATTTCACTTAGCATCACACTCTCCAGTTCCATCCACGTTGCTACAAAAGGCCATATTTCATTTTTTCTCATTGCCACGTAGTATTCCATTGTGTATATAAACCACAATTT
>NW_026059498.1:34514-42038 GCF_023721935.1 Panthera uncia
TAGGCTCTTTCCATAATTTGGCTATTGTTGAGAGTGCTGCTATAAACATTGGGGTACAAGTGCCCCATGCATCAGTACTCCTGTATCCCTTGGATAAATTCCTAGCAGTGCTATTGCTGGGTCATAGGGTAGGTCTATTTTTAATTTTCTGAGGAACCTCCACACTGCTTTCCAGAGCAGCTGCACCAGTTTGCATTCCCACCAACAGTGCAAGAGGGTTCCCTTTTCTCCACATCCTCTCCAGCATCTATAGTCTCCTGATTTGTTCATTTTGGCCACTCTGGCGTGAGGTGATATCTGAGTGTGGTTTTGATTTGTATTTCCCTGATAAAGAGTGACATTGAACATCTTTTCATGTGCCTGTTGGCCATCCGGATGTCTTCTTTAGAGAAGTGTCTAATCATGTTTTCTGCCCATTTCTTCACTGGGTTATTTGCTTTTCGGGTGTGGAGATTGGTGAGCTCTTTATAGATTTTGGATACTAGCCCTTTGTCCGATATGGCATTTGCAAATATCTTTTCCCATTCCGTTGGTTGTCTTTTAGTTTTGTTGGTTGTTTCCTTTGCTGTGCAGAAGCTTTTTATCTTCATAAGGTCCCAGTAATTCACTTTTGCTTTTAATTCCCTTGCCTTTGGGGATGTGCCGAGTAAGAGATTGCTACGGCTGAGGTCAGAGAGGTCTTTTCCTGCTTTCTCCTCTAGGGTTTTGATGGTTTCCTGTCTCACATTCAGGTCCTTTATCCATTTTGAGTTTATTTTTGTGAATGGTGTGAAACAGTGGTCTAGTTTCAACCTTCTGCATGTTGCTGTCCAGTTCTCCCAGCACCATTTGTTAGAGACTGTCTTTTTTTCCATTGGATGTTCTTTCCTGCTTTGTCAAAGATGAGTTGGCCATACGTTTGTGGGTCTAGTTCTGGGGTTTCTATTCTATTCCATTGGTCTATGTGTCTGTTTTTGTGCCAATACCATGCTGTCTTGATCATGACAGCTTTGTAGTAGAGGCTAAAGTCTGGGATTGTGATGCCTCCTGCTTTGGTCTTCTTCAAAATTACTTTGGCTGTTCAGGGCCTTTTGTGGTTCCATATGAATTTTAGGATGGCTTGTTCTAGTTTCGAGAAGAATGCTGGTGCAATTTTGATTGGGATTGCATTGAATGTGTAGATAGCTTTGGGTAGTATTGACATTTTGACAATATTTATTCTTCCAATCCATGAGCAGGGAATGTCTTTCCATTTCTTTAAATCTTCTTCAATTACCTTCATAAGCTTTCTATAGTTTTCAGCATACAGATCTTTTACATCTTTGGTTAGATTTATTCCTAGGTATTTTATGCTTCTTGGTGCAATTGTGAATGGGATCAGTTTCTTTATTTGTCTTTCTGTTGCTTCATTGTTAGTGTATAAGAATGCAACTGATTTCTGTACATTGATTTTGCATCCTGCAACTTTGCTGAATTCATGTATCAGTTCTAGCAGACTTTTGGTGGAGTCTATCGGATTTTCCATGTAAAATATCATGTCATCTGCAAAAAGCGAAAGCTTGACTTCATCTTTGCCAATTTTGATGCCTTTGATTTCCTTTTGTTGTCTGATTGCTGATGCTAGAACTTCCAGCACTATGTTAAACAACAGCGGTGAGAGTGCGCATCCCTGTCGTGTTCCTGATCTCAGGGAAAAAGCTCTCAGATTTTCCCCATTGAGGATGATGTTAGCTGTGGGCTTTTCATAAATGGCTTTTATGATCTTTATGTTCCTTCTATCCCGACTTTCTCAAGGGTTTTTATTAAGAAAGGGTGCTGGATTTTGTCAAAGGCCTTTTCTGCATTGATTGACAGGATCTTATGGTTCTTCTCTTTTTTTTTGTTAATGTGATGTATCACTTTGATTGATTTGCGAATGTTGAACCAGCCCTGCATCCCAGGAATGAATCCCACTTGATCATGGTGAATAATTCTTTTTAAATTCCGTTGAATTCGATTTGCTAGTATCTTATTGAGAATTTTTGTATCCACATTCATCAGGGATATTGGCCTGTAGTTCTCTTTTTTTACTGGCTCTCTGTCTGGTTTAGGAATCAAAGTAATACTGGCTTCATAGAATGAGTCTGGAAGTTTTCCTTCCCTTTCTATTTCTTGGAATAGCTTGAGAAGGATAGGTATTATCTCTGCTTTAAACGTCTTGTAGAACTCCCCTGGGTAGCCATCTGGTCCTGGACTCTTATTTGTTGGGAGATTTTCGATAACCGATTCAATTTCTTTGCTGGTTATGGGTCTGTTCAAGCTATTTCCTCCTGAGTTTTGGAAGAGTGTGGGTGTTTAGGAATTTGTCCATTTCTTCCAGTTTGTCCAATTGGTTGGCATATAATTTTTCATAGTATTCCCTGATAATTGTCTGTATCTCTGAGGGATTGTTTGTAATAATTCCATTTTCATTCATGATTTTATCTGTTTGGGTCATCTCCCTTTTCTTTTTGAGAAGCCTGGCTAGAGGTTTATCAATTTTGTTTATTTTTTCAAAAAACCAACTCTTGGTTTCGTTGATCTGCTCTACAGTTTTTTTTAGATTCTATATTATTTCTGCTCTGATCTTTATTATTTCTCTTCTTCTGCTAGGTTTAGGCTGCCTTTGCTGTTCTGCTTCTATTTCCTTTAGGTGTGCTGTTAGATTTTGTATTTGGGATTTTTCTTGTTTCTTGAGATAGGCCTGGATTGCAATGTATTTTCCTCTCAGGACTGCCTTCGCTGCATCCCAAAGCGTTTGGATTGTTGTATTTTCATTTTCGTTTGTTTCCATATATTTTTTAATTTCTTCTCTAATTGCCTGGTTGACCCACTCATTCGTTAGTAGGGTGTTCTTTAACCTCCATGCTTTTGGAGGTTTTCCAGACTTTTTCCTGTGGTTGATTTCAAGCTTCATAGCATTGTGGTCTGAAAATATGCATGGTATAATTTCAATTCTTGTAAACTTATGAAGGGCTGTTTTGTGACCCAGTATATGATCTATCTTGGAGAATGTTCCATGTACACTCGAGAAAAAAGTATATTCTGTTGCTTTGGGATGCAGAGTTCGAAATATATCTGTCAAGTCCATCTGATCCAATGTATCATTCAGGGCCCTTTTTTCTTTATTGACCGTGTGTCTAGATGATCTATCCATTTCTGTAAGTGGGGTGTTAAAGTCCCCTGCAATTACCACATTCTTATCAATAAGGTTCCTTATGTTTATGAGTAATTGTTTTATATATTTGGGGGCTCCGGTATTCGGCACATAGACATTTATAATTGTTAGCTCTTCCTGATGGATAGACCCTGTAATTATTATATAATGCCCTTCTTCATCTCTTGTTACAGCCTTTAATTTAAAGTCTAGTTTGATATGGCTACTCCAGCTTCCTTTTGGCTTCCAGTGGCATGATAAATAGTTCTCCATCCCCTCACTCTCAATTTAAAGGTGTCCTCAGATCTCAAATGAGTCTTTTGTAGACAGCACTATGGGATTCACTGTGGGGTGGCGTGGCCCATCTGGGCTACTTGCACACTGCCAGGCTTGTGGTGCTCGGTATCTGGCATATTAGCTGGGGTGGGTAGGCAAGGTGCGCAGGGGCAGGAGGGGCAGGCTTAGCTCGCTTCCTCTTAGGATCCCCAAATAGATGGGTCTTGTTTTTTTATCCATTCTGATACCCTATGTCTTTTGGTTGGCGCATTTAATCCATTTACATTCAGTGTTATTATAGAAAGATACGGGTTTAGAGTCGTGATGTCTGTATGTTTTATGCTTGTAGTGATGTCTCTGGTACTTTGTCTCACAGGATCCCCCTTAGGATCTCTTGTAGGGCTGGTTTAGTGGTGACAAATTCCTTCAGTTTTTTTTTGTTTGGGAAGACCTTTATCTCTCCTTCTATTCTAAATGATAGACTTGCTGGATAAAGGATTCTCGGCTGCATATTTTTTCTGTTTAGCACACTGAAGATATCGTGCCAATCCTTTCTGGCCTGCCAAGTTTCAAAGGAGAGGTCAGTCATGAGTCTTATAGGTCTCCCTTTATATGTGAGGGCACGTTTATCCCTTGCTGCTTTCAGAATTTTCTCTTTATCCTTGTATTTTGCCAGTTTCACTATGATATGTCGTGCAGAAGATCGATTCAAGTTACGTCTGAAGGGAGTTCTCTGTGCCTCTTGGATTTCAATGCCTTTTTCCTTCCCCAGTTCAGGGAAGTTCTCTGCTATTATTTCTTCAAGTACCCCTTCAGCACCCTTCCCTCTCTCTTCCTCCTCTGGGATACAAATTATGCGTATATTATTTCTTTTTAGTGTATCACTTAGTTCTCTAATTTTTCCCTCATACTCCTGGATTTTTTTATCTCTCTTTCTCTCAGCTTCCTCTTTTTCCATAACTTTATCTTCTAGTTCACCTAGTCTCTCCTCTGCCTCTTCAATCCGAGCTGTCGTCATTTCCATTTTGTTCTGCATTTCGTTTAAATCGCTTTTCAGCTCCTCATGACTGTTCCTTAGTCCCTTAATCTCTGTAGCAAGAGATTCTCTGCTGTCCTCTATACTGTTTTCAAGCCCAGCGATTAATTTTATGACTATTATTCTAAATTCACTTTCTGTTATATTATTTAAATCCTTTTTGATCAGTTCATTAGCTGTTGTTATTTCCTGGAGATTCTTCTGAGGGGAATTCTTCCGTTTGGTCATTTTGGATAGTCCCTGGAGTGGTGAGGACCTGCAGGGCACTTCCCCTGTGCTGTGGTGTATAACTGGAGTTGGTGGGCGGGGCCGCAGTCTGACCTGATGTCTGCCCCCAGCCCACCGCTGGGGCCACAGTCAGACTGGTGTGTGCCTTCTCTTCCCCTCTCCTAGGGGCGGGATTCACTGTGGGGTGGCGTGGCCCATCTGGGCTACTTGCACACTGCCAGGCTTGTGGTGCTCGGTATCTGGCATATTAGCTGGGGTGGGTAGGCAAGGTGCACAGGGGCAGGAGGGGCAGGCTTAGCTCGCTTCCTCTTAGGATCCCCTTCAGGAAGGGCCCTGTGGCAGCGGGAGGGAGTCAGATCCGCTGCCGGAGGTTTGGCTCCGCAGAAGCACAGAGTTGGGTGTTTGCGCGGAGCGAGCAAATTCCCTGGCAGGAACTCGTTCCCTTTGGGATTTTGGCTGGGGGATGGGCGAGGGAGATGGCGCTGGCAAGCGCCTTTGTTCCCCACCAAACTGAGCTCTGTCGTCCTGGGGCTCAGCAGCTCTCCCTCCCTTTGTCCCCCAGCCTTCCCGCTTTCTGAGCAGAGCTGTTAACTTATGACCTCCCAGACGCTAAGTCGCGCTTGCTGTCGGAACACAGTCCGTCAGGCCCCTCCGCTTTTGCCTGCCAGACTCGGGGGCTCTGCTTGGCCGGCGGCCGCCCCTCCGCCCCGGCTCCCTCCCGCCAGTCCGTGGAGCGCGCACCGCCTTGCCGCCCTTCCTACCCTCTTCCGTGGGCCTCTCGTCTGCGCTTGGCTCCGGAGACTCCATTCTGCTAATCCTCTGGTGGCTTTCTGGGTTATTTAGGCAGGTGTAGGTGGAAGCTAAGTGATCAGCAGGATGCACGGGGAGCCCAGCGTCCTCCTATGCCGCCATCTTCCCTCGCAATCCACCACCAGTTTTTCTTTATAGTTAAGAGTATGTTTCTTTGTTTGATGCTTTTTTTCCCCCATGATCACTTATTTGGTTTTTTTCCTACATTTCACAAAAGAGTAAAGTCATATGGTATAAGCCTTTCTCTGACTGACTTTTTAGCTTAGCATTATACTCTCTAGCTCCATTCACATCATTGAAAATGACAAGATTTCATTCTCTTTCATGGATGAGTAATATTCCATTGTGTATATATATCACATCCCCATCCATTCTTCAGTCAATGGAAATTTGAGCCCTTTCCATAATTGGCTATTGCTCATAATACTGCTAAAAACATTGAGCTGCCTGTATCCCTTCCAATTGGCATTCCTGTATCCTTTGGGCAAACACCTGATAGTGCAATTGCTGGATCACAGGGTACTTCTACTTTTTAAAAGGTATTTTCTTTTAATGAATTTATTTGAGAGAAAAAGAGTGCAAAAGAGCAAGAAAGGGAGAGGGGCTGAAAGAGAGAGGAAGAAAGAATCCCAAGCAAGCTTCATACTGCTGGTGCAGAACTCAAAATAGCTCAATCCCATGATTGTGAGATTCTGACTTGAGCAGATATCAAGAGTAAGATGGAAATGTGACTGAGCCATCCAGATGGCCCAGGCCAGTCCTATTTTTAACATTGGCGGAAACTTCATACTGTTTTCTAGAGTGACTGCACCAGTTTGCATTCCCACCAACAGTTTGAGTTTCCCTTTCTCCACACCCTTGCCAGCACCTGTTTCTTGTGTTGTGAATATTAGCCCTTCTGACAGGTGTGAGGTGATATAGTTCATTGTTTTGATGTGTGTTCATTGTGTTGTATGTGTGTTATATGTGTCATTAGTGCTTGAGTATGTGTTGTATGCATTGTGTGTGGTGGTGTTGGTGCTGAATGTGTTATTTCCATGTGCTATGTGTGTTATGAAGTGTTTGTGTGTGTGTGTGATATAGGTGTGGTGCATGTGTTAGGTGTGTGTGATGTGTGTGCAGTAAGTGTGGTATGTGTGGTATTTGTGAGATACATGTGTAGTTTCCTTGTCACGTATATGTAGTGTTTGAGTGGTGAAAGGAGTTGAGCTTGTATGTGTGGCATCTGTGTTATGTGTCTATGGTGTGAATGGTCATATATCTGATTGTGCTTACAGTATATGTGAGCCTATTCTCTTTCTTCTATAGGGTGTGTGTATGTGGCATATGTGTTGTGTGTTTGTGTGTGTATAGGCGTGGTGCATGTATTATGTATGTGATATGTGTGCAGTGATATTTGTGACATACCTTTGTGGTTTCCATGCCATGTATGTTAGTGCTTGAGTGGCAAATGGAGTGGAGTTTGTGTGTGTGACATCTGTGTTGTATATCTGTGGGGTGTGCATGGTGGATGGTCATTTATGTATAGGTGTATTGTGTGCGGTATATGCATGTTGTTTATGTGGTATATGTGACTTATGTGCGTTTTGTGGTGTGTATGAGGTGTGTGCATGCTTCCCTGTGTGAATATAGTATGTTTTTGTTTAAAAGCTGGTCTATGCTTTGTGTGTGCTGTACACATGGGTTCAGTGTATGTATGAAGTGTTTTTTTTGTCTTCTATGTGTTTTGTGTGTTACGAGTATGGTGAGTATGGTGAACGTGTGGTGTCTGTATATTTTGTGTGTTGTGTGTGGTACATGTGGGTAATATATGCATAGTGTATGCGCATTGTCCGTGTGGTGTAGGTGTGGTGTTTTTGTGGTTGTGGGTAGTTTGTGGTGGCAAATATGTGTCGAAGGTTGTGTGGAATCTGGATGTTGTGTGGTGAGTGTGGTTTGTATGTCATGTGTGTGGTTTATGTGTGGTGTGTATATGGTATATGTGTTGTGTGTGGCATCTGTAGGGTGAGGATTGGTACAT
>NW_026059498.1:42048-56818 GCF_023721935.1 Panthera uncia
GTGTAATGTATGTGTGGTGTGTGGTGAAAATGTGTTGTATGTGGTATGTGTGTAGTGTCTGCTTGTCTTATGTGTGCATGGTATATGTGTTGTGTGTATGTGGTTATGTGCAGTGTGCACATTGCATGTGTTGCTTGTGGGTATGTTGTCTGTGTGGTGTGTGTGTAGTGTGCGTGGAGTGTGTACAGTGTGTGCAGTGTTACATGGTGAATGGGTTCAGGCTGTGTGTGAAATATATGGTGTGTGCATTGTAATAGTTTTTAATGTTTGTGGAATGCATGTGTGTGATACATGGATTGTGTATGAACAGTGTAGCTAGGTGGTGTTTGGTGAAAGTATCATCTATGAGAGTGTTGTATATGTGTAGCTTGTGTTTGTGGTGTTTGTGTGGTGTATATATGTGTGTGGAATAGATGTGGTGTGCCTGTGGTGTGTGGGGGGTGACTGTGTTTTGTGGCAGTCTTGGTTTTTGTACAGAATATGTATTGTCTTTGTGTGGTGTATGTGTATTTGTGTGTGTGGTAAACGTGTGGTTTGTGTGGAGTATGTAGTATGTATCTGTAGGAGTGTGTATGTTATAAATGGGGTGTACATTTGGAATATGTGGGTTGTAGTGTGTGTGTACACTGAGTGTGGCATATGCATGATAATGGTGGTTGAATCCATGGTATGTATTTGATTTGTGTTTTGTGGGATTGTTTCTGTTTATGGTTTGTGGTGTGCGTGGGTAGTGAGTACATACATTCTCTGTGGTGTGTATATTGTACATGTTATGTTTCTGTGTGTGTAACTGGTGTGTGTGTGGTGTATTTGTTGTGTGGATTGTGTTGTGTGTATTGATTTTTTTCTGTGTAGAAATGGTGTAGTGCATGTGTTTGTGTGTTGTGTGTGATTCGTTGGTGTGGTCTTTGAATGGTATATGGATTGTGTGTGTGGTATATGGGTGGTGTGGCAGTGCTGCACGTGTTGTGTTTCGGTTTGCATGTAATAAAAGTGTGTGCTATATTTTTCTTATGGAAGTGTGCTATGTGCCGTTGTGTGTGGTGTACGTATCATGTGTGTGCTTTCTGTGTGGCATGGGTGTGTGTTCACAGTATATGTTTGAGGAGTGTGGTGAGTTTGCTGTGTATATATATGGTATATATCTGATGTTAAAGTGGTATGTCTCTGAAATGAGTGTTGATGTGTGGTTTAGGTGGTATGTATATGGGATATATTGGGTGTTTTGGTATATTGGGGTGTGTAGGTGTGGTACGTTTGGTGTATGTGTGTGCTATGTTTGGCGAGTGTGTTATATCTGTGGAGTGTTTGTGTGGAATAATGATGTATGTGGTGTATGTGTGGTGTGTCTGTGTGCATTGTGTGTATTAGGCTTGTGTAGTTTATACATGTGGATCTATGTACATATGTGGTTATTGCGTGAGGTGTGTGTGTGGTGTGTAAACATTGTAAGGACATGGTTGTGTCATGAATGTGTGGTGTGTTTATGGTATCTGTGTGTGGTGTAAATGTGTTGTATTGGAGGTGTGTGACATGTTTGTGTGTGATATGTATTCTGTGTAGTTATATGTGGTATTGATGTTTGTTATGCATATTTGCTGGTGTGAACTATGTACAATATACATGTGATGTACAATTGCTATGTGTAGGTAGTGTTTGTGTGTTATATGTCTCGTGAATGTTTGGCATTTCTGTGGTATGTGCATTGTGCATGTGCTATGTGTGCTCTATTTCTGGTGTGTATGTGTTATGATTCATGAGTGTGTGGTATATTTTGGAGGATGAGTGTAGTATATTTTTTGTTTCTGGTACATGTACAGCATGCTTGTGTGCATGTGCTGTATGTGTGGTGTGCATCAGTGAGAGTGTGTATAAGATATGTGTGGTATATATGGGATGTATGTTTGACATGTGAGTTGTGTGTGGCATTTATGTGTGTGGGGTGTATTTGTGGTATGTGTCTGATGTATGTGAACTATGTCTGGTTTTGGGGTGGTGTATGTGTGTTTCTGTATGGCATATGCATGTGGTGTGTCTGTGTGTGGTATATATGGAACATCTTTGGTGTGTGTAGTGTGCATGTAGATTTGTGGTGGGTGTGCTGTGAGGTGTATGTACTGTGTGCATGTAACTTATGTGTTTTGTGTGTTTCCTGTGTATGTACTTTGTGTGTTTGGTATGTGACATGAGATGCTGTGTATGTGTCCTTTATATGGGGATATGTGTGGTGTGGGTGTTGTGTATATGGGTTGTTTGTGTCGTTTATGTGCAGGGTGTTGTATATCTGTGATCTTTATGTGGTGTTTGTGTTTCCTTTGTGATGTATGTAATGTTTGTGGTGGTGTGCAGCATATGGTTGGTGGGATGGAGTGTAAGTGGTGTATGTGTGGGTGGTGAAGTGTCTTCTGGTGTGCATGATGTGTATTAGGTGTGTATTTGTGTAGTAAACATGTGATATATATGGATTGAATGTAGGTTGTTTCTGTGTAGTATATATGTTTTATGTCAGTGATGTGTGGGGGTATTTGTTCTGCTAGTTGTGGTGTATGTGGTGGGTGTATGAAGTAGGTGTGTAGTTTGTGTGTGTGGCATCTGTGTTGTGTATCTGTGTGGTGTATGTGGTGTATGGGTCATGTATCTGTGCTTGCAATATATGTAGTCATATTGTTTCTTTTGAAGGGTATGTGTATATGGTATATGTGGTGTGTGTGATATGTGTTCGATGTGTGAATGTGGCATATGGGCATCAAGTGTGGTGTGTGTGGTGTGTATATGTAATGTGTGTGTGGTAAGTATGGTCTGTTTTTGTTGTGTGGAATATGTATGGTGTATGGGTGTCTTGAGTGTCCTGTATCCATTGTTTTCCGTGTGTGTGGTTTCTGTGTGTGGCCTATGTGTGGTGTGTGTGTGTGTGTGGTGTGAATGTGGATGATATGTGTTGTATATATGTGAACCAGGTATGGTGTACATGCACAATGTGTGTGTGGTATTTGTGGTTTGTGTCTCTGATGTGTGTGTTGCATGTGTGGTGTGAGAGATGTATGTGTGGTTGTGTGTAGTCTATGTTATGTGTGTGTGGTGTATTCAATGAATCTGTTGAACATTAACTTGTGGACATGAGGGAAAGAGGGTCTTGAAGATATTTGGGATTAGGGTTTTGGGTTAATACAAAGCAAAATCCTGATGCCAGGCAGTCAGACAGAAGGTTTAGAGCAGAAATGAGGCAACACATCTGTTAATCTTAGCTAGCCTAGGGGATAAGACAGAGGAAATAACCTCAAGAGTAAAAAAGGCATCTTTCTTTTGTTAATCATCTCTGCTCTAGGTTGCTACACCTGCGGCACAGTGGTCTAGAGCCCAATTTTCCTGTTTACCTAACTTGGTCCTTTCTTCCTGTGAAAGCAGCTTTCTGCTATAGTACTAAATTGGTGCTTCCACTCTGAATAATCTTGTTTATTTCATATAACTATGTTCTATATTGGGGCCTTTTCCCCTCCCTCTATTCTGGGGACCCAAGCCCCCTTTCTCTATCCTTATTCGTCTAATCTTTTTTGCCTAAACTCGGGCATGAGCATCCTATGGATTTATACTTCTTCATGCCTTATTAACCCATTGGTGTAAGTCCAGGGGATTCCTAAGCTTATCCACCACAACTGTGTACCTTCTTTTAACTTATTTTTATTTTTTTAATTTTTAAAATTTACATCCAAATTAGCTTAAAGTGCAACAATAATTTCAGGATTAGATTCCTTAATGCCCCTTACCCATTTAGCCCATCCCCCCTCCCACCACCCCTCTAGCTACCCTGTTTGTTCTCCATATTTATGAGTCTCCTCTATTTTGTCCCTCTCCCTGTTTTTATATTATTTTTGTTTCCCTTCTCTTATGTTCATCTATTTTGTCTCTTTACAGTCCTCATATGAGTGAAATCATGAGTTTTGTCTCTCTCTAGTTTCATTTAGCATAATACCCTCCAGTTCCATCCATGTAGTTGCAAATAACAAGATTTCATTCATTTTGATGGCCAAATAATACTCCATTGTATATATACCACATCTTTATCCATTCATCCACTGATAGATATTTGGGCTCTTTCCATACTTTGGTTATTGTTGATAGTGCTTGTTTCCCTTCAAAACAGCACACCTGTATCCCATGGATAAATGCCCAATAGTGCAATTGCTGGGTCATAAACTTGTTCTATTTTTAGTTTTTTGAGGAACCTCCATATTGTTTTCCAGAGTGGCTGTACCAGCTTGCATTTCTAGGCACCTGTGTACTTTTAAAATCCATTTATTTTAACCTTAATGCGTTCTGGCCACAAATAAAGTGTCTTTTTAAATATTTTCCTTCACAAAATTTTTACAAATTTTCTTTGCATTTAGATTTTGTCCCAAGCCATTTTTCTCCAAAAAACCAGTCTCTTTTAGGACAAATTTACTTTCTTTTACCTTCAACAAAAATATTTTTTCATTTCTTATATCTTTTTTATATCTCCTAATTTTCTACATACAGAATTGTTTTTCTTATTTTTATCAGTTTAAACTACATATAGCAGAATTTTAACTCTTAGAAATCTTAGTCTCCAGTGAAAATTAACCAATTATGAACTCTATGTTACATCAGTTTTTTTTAGATGGCTAACTTATGAATCCATTAAGCACAAAGCACGTTTTTCAACAGTTCTAAATATCCTTTTTTTTTCCAAGTCTCAGAAGCACAAACCTTCATCTAGTAATTAGTACTTCTGCCTCTTATCTCATATAGCCAATGAATTCTATCTCAATTTATTATGGAAGCAAAACTTTAACCTTTTAAGTTACCAAAGACTTGAAAGCTGTCTTAAAAATTATCCATGAAAACTTTGAGACAGACAAAATTTACCATTTTAAGTCATCCTTTTGTTAACATATTGGGACAGAGATCAAATGAGCTTATTTTATCCTCAGCAAATCTACATAGAATAAAAGCTCTTTTAATGTTGATAAACATTGTCTATCTCAAACCAACAAACAAATTAGCCTAAACACTGGATATTTACTTGAGTCCACATAAGACAATTTGTTCCCCATGGTTAATTTTTACTTGGAACATTGGTGGGAAAATCTGATATCAGTGGTATTCCTCAACATCTAGAATGAGAGGAGGACATGATGGTGCTTGTGGCATTGAAGAGCCAGTTATGCAACCTGCCCTCCCGGTGGTGAAAAAAACAGAAGGGAAGGAAGGAAAGGAAGAAGAGAAGAGGTGCCAGCAGAAGGCAGAGAAAGAATTCCCTGTTTTAAATCTTGTCAGGACAGAGGAGCAGACTCCAGTTTTCCCTTGTTTGTTTTCCACCAGTAGAATTAGGCAACATCAGAAGGAGGCAAACAGAAGGAGTTTTGGCAACAGATGGGAATTTTCCTTAAAAGTCCCCGTTCTGAGGTAGAATAACCACATACTGTTGGTAATTATCATAATCATTGACCTAGGAAATGAAGGAGAGACAAGTTCACATACACAGTCACACGGCCACTCCAACCTGCCACCCAGGACCCAATGCCTTAGAGTTGTAGTTTTGTTCCTCTTCCCTGGTGGAATTTCTAGTGCAACTCTGGGCGGTGATCATGCTCCCCTCTGCCTCTTACGGGCAAGACTACCTCAACAAACTCGGGTTCTTACCAGTGTGACAGCACTCCCTGAGCTGGTTCCTGGGCCTCACGGGTTCAGTTGGCACACAAGGGGTCTTAACCCCAGTATGCCTGGAGGGCTATTCTCCCGAAGATCAAGAGGTCTGCTGGTGCCAGGTGAACCACCTCTCCTGGTGCCCTAAGGTTTGCATCCCCAGTAGCAAAGGAGGTGGAAACACACCATCTCTGAATCCCAGATAATAGTCCCCAAGTAATATAGTAGGATTTTTGCACAGTCATGACACCAAGACTTTTCTTTCCAGGAAGCAACTTTATTCCTGTCATCTCCGCTCAATTGGGTTCATACCCAAAGAACTGAGTCCCAAACACCACATGGCATAGTTTTTAATATAATTTTTACTTCTTTTTCTCCCATATATAGTAACACACATACATTTAGTCTGATTAAATGGTCTTATGTTACAATGTCATGAGGGATATTGTCAAGTATGCAAATAGCAAGATTGTCTTGAGGGTTTTTTTTCTTTCCTCAGGGAGGGAACCCTACCACAGTATGTGTGGTGTCTAAGTGTTGCATACCTTTTGGGTGTGTGCTGTGTTTTTCTGAAATAGACGTCTTGTATGTGTAATGCATGTGTGGTGCGTGTGGTATGTGTTGTAGGTGGTATGTGTGCAGTGTCTGCTTGGCTTTTGTGTGCATGGTAGTTCATGTGGAGTACATGTGTGCAGTCTAACTTGTTTTTTTGAAAATGCGTTGTGACATATATAGTGCGTGCATTGTAATAGCTTTATGTGTGCGTATGCAGTGCACGTGTGTGATACATGGGTTGTGTATATGAACAGTGTAGCTATGTGGTGTTTTGTGCATGTATCTTCTGTGTGAGTGTTGAATATGCATGGTGTTTGCGTGGTGTCTGTGTGGAATAGGTGAGGTGTGTCTGTGGTGTCTGTGTGGGAACTGTGTTTTGTGGCAGGCTTGGTTATTGTACAGTGTATGTGTCGTCTGTGTGTGGACTGTTTCTGGTTCATGGTGTGTGTGTGTGTGTGGTGAGTACATACATTTTCTGTGGCATGTATGTTGTGCTTGTTTTCTGATGTGTGTGTCACTAGTGTGTGTGTAATCTGTTGAGTGGGTTGTGGTGTGGCTTGAATTTTTTCTGTGTGTGCATCATGTACATGTGTCATGGGTGTTTTGTGCATGTGTTTCCCCAGTGTGGACTGTGAATGATATATGGTTGGTGTGTGTGATATATGGATAGTGTGGCAGTATTGTTTGTGTTGTGTGTTGATTGTGGTAGATGTATGTGGTATATTTTTCTCATGAAGTGTTTGTACTTGCCATTGTGTGTGGTGTATATATCATGTGTGTGCTTTTTTGCAGTGTGCGTATGTTTTCACAGTATACGTTTGAGGACTGTGGTGAATTTGGTGTGTTTGTAAGTATAGTGGTGTGTCTGATGTGAATGTGATATAAGTCTCTATGTTTGGAATGAGTGCTTATGTGCGTTGTATGTAGGACATTTATATGTTGTATGGGGTGTTTTTGGTATGTCCAGTGTGTGTGGTATATGTGTGGTTGTGTGTTTGTGTGTTGTGTGTTGAGACTGTGATATATCTTGGGGTGTGTGTGGAATAGTGTTGGTGTGTTTGTGGTGTATGTGTTGTATGTCTGTGTGCATTGTGTGTGTGTTGCATTTGTAGTGTATGTGCATGGATCAATGTACATATGAAGTTATGTGTGGTGTGTGTGTGTGAAATTTGTAAGCACATGGTTATCGTGTAGTGAATATATGGTCTGTTTGTGGTATTTGTGTGTGGTGTAAATGAATTGTATTTGAGGTGTGTGAAGTATATGTGTGTATTTGTGGGGCAAATGAGTGCTGTACATGCGTTGAGTGTGTGATATGTGCTATCTCTGTGGAATTTGTAATAAGCAGTATGTTCGGGCTATTTGTGGTGCGTGTTGTGTGAAGACAGACTGTGTGGTGTGTTTGTGTGGTTTGTGCATGCTATAAAGGTTTTTTTGGTGTTGTGTGTGGAATGTGTATGTGTGGAATAGATGTGTGGTGTGTATGTGCTGTGTATGGTGTGTTGGGGTGTATATATGACATGTGTGGTGTGTGCTTTGTGTGTGATTATTGTGCATGTTGTACATGCGGTGTAAGTGTGCTGTATGTGTGGTGTGCTTGAATGATGTATCTAGTTTTGTGTATGTATGGTGTATGGGTGTATTTGGTATGTGTGTGGTGTGTGTGGTATCTGGAATGGTTGTGATACATGTACTTTTGTATGTTTTGTGTGTATGATCTGTGAGGTATATATGTGGTGGGTGTGGTTATGGTATTTGTGAGGCATGTATAGAGTGTGTGTGGTGTGTCAGTGGTATATGGGTTGTGTATGTGTGGTGAATGTAAGGTGTATGAGTTGACATAATGTATATGCCTACTGTGTTCTCCACTTGTAGTGGGGTTTATGTGATATTTGTGTGGCACAAGTGTTGTGTGTGTAGTGTATGTGTTGTTTGTGTGTAGTGTGTGTGTATTTTATGTATTGTGTGTGGTTATTTGTGGTGTTGATGTTTATTATGCATATTTACTGGTGTGAAGTGTGTATAATATATACGTGGTGAACACATGGTGTGTGTAAGTAGTGTTTGTGTGTTATATATCTCGTGACAGTTTGGCATCTCTGTGGTATGTGCGTTGTGCATGTACTATGTGTGCTCTATTTCTGGTGTGTAGTCTTACGCTTCAAGAGTGTGTGGTATATTTTGGTGTGTTTCCGGTATATGTATGGCATGCCTGTGTGTGTGTGCATGCTGTATGTGTGGTATGAGAGTGTGTACTATATGTGTGGTGTATATGAGATATATGTTTGGTATATAAAGTGAGGTATGTGTGTCATGTATGCGTGGTGTGTGTGTGTGATATATATGTCATATATGTAAGCTATATTTCTGGTGTGGGTGTGGTGTATGTGTGTATCTGTGTGACATATATATGGTTTGGGCAGTGAATATATGGCGTCTGTGTGTGGTATATATGAAGCATCTGTGGTATGTGTAGAGTGCATGTGGTATATTTTTGGTGGGTGTGCAGTGAGGTGTATGAACCATAAGCATATAACTTATGTGTTTTTTGTGTTTCCTGTGCATGTTCTTTTGTGTTTAGTATAAGTGAAATGAGAGGCTGTGTTTGTGTCTTTTATGTGCAAGATATGTGTGATATGAGTGTTGTGCATTTGTGCTGTTTGGGTTATGTGCAGTGTGTGGTGTTTTTGTGTTTCTTTGTGATGAGTGTAATATGTTTGTGGTGGTCTGTAGCATAGAGGTGTGGGATGGGGTGCAAGTGGTGTATGTGTGGGTTGTGAAGTGTCTTGTGTGCATGGTGTGTATTTCTTGTGTGTATGTGTGGTATGTGTGCAGTGAATTAGGGTTGTCTCAGTGTATGTAGTATATGTGTGTTGTGTATGTGATGTGTGGGTGTATGTGTGGTATGAGTTGTAATGTGGGGTGTGTATGAAGTATGTGTGGAGTTTGTATGGTATCTGTCTTATCTGTGTGGTGTTTGTGTGTGTCGTGTATGTGATTGTGCTTACAGTTTGTAGGCATATGGTGTTTTTAATGTGGGGTGTGTGCGTGTGGTATATGTGGTGAGTGTGTGTGATATATATTTGATGGGTGTGAGTGTGGCATATGTGCATCAAGTGTGGTGTATGAGTTGTATATATTAATGTGTGTGGTACATGTGGTGTGTTTTTATGTGTGGATTATGTATGATGTATGGGAGGAATGTGTGTGCTGTATCTGTTGTTTTCTCTGTATGTGATTTGTGTATGTAGCATATGTTTGATGTGCTTGTGTGGGGGTACATGCATTGTATTTGTGTGGGCTATGAATGGTGTACATGTGCAATGTGTATGTGTAGCATGTGTGTGTGTGAAATTATGTCGAATATGTTGTGTGTGGTGTATATTTAGCATGTGTTTGGGTAAGAATATGGTATATTTGTGTTGTAACTATAGTGCATGTGTGACATATAGCTCTATGTATTATATGTGTATAGTTGGCGGTTTGTGTTTGGCACAAATATGACAATTGGGTTATATGGATTTTGTCTGTGGTAAGGGTGGTGTCTGGTCTATACTTTTTGTAGTGTTTTGGTTTGTGTGTTGTGTGTGATATTTGTATTGTTGGTGTTTGTGGTAGTGCGCCCATCTTGTGGCTTATATGTGGTCTGATGTGTATGGTGTGTGTGTGTGTGTGTGTGGTGTGTCATGTGAGGTTAACATAGTGTATGTGTTGTGTATGTATAGTGCGTTTGATGTGTGTGGTTTCTGTGTAAGGTATGTTTTTAGTGTATAATTTAGTGAGGAATTTGTACTGTGTCTGTAGATTTTTTGATGTGTGGGCTTTGGTGTGTTAGCATATATACAGCACATATACAGCTGTGTGGTGTGTCTGGTGTTTTCCTGTGAGTTGAGGGTCTTGTGTAGGTGTGATGTGCAGGGTGTTAAGTGTGCATATGTGAGTGCAGTAAAATGGTGGTGAACATGTTAGGTGTGTGTGGTGTATGTTTGTCACGTCTGTGGTGTATATGTGTGCTGTGTGTGGTTTATTCATTGTGTATGGGTGGTGTAACTCTGTTACACATGTACTGTTAGCGTGGTGTGTGTTTGGTATTGTTTGGTGTGTTTGTGGTGCATGTGTCATGTGTGGTATATGTCTGTTGTGTGTAAGTTGTTTTTTAATATTAAATATAATTTATTGTCAAATTTTTTCCATACAACACCCAGAGCTCATCCCAACAGGTGCCCTCCTCAATGCCAATAACCCACTTTCCCCTCTCCCCAACTCCCCATCAACTCTCAGTTTTTTCTCAGTATTTAAGAGTCTGTTATGGTTTGCCTCCTTCCCTCTCTGTAACTTTTCCCCCCCTCCCCTCCCCCATGGTCAAGTTCCTCAGGATCCACCTATGACTGAAAACTTATGGTATCTGTCTTTGCCTAACCTATTTCATAATACCCTCCAGTTCCATCCACATTGTTGCAAATGGCCAGATTTCATTCTTTCTCATTGCCAAGTAGTATTCCACTGTATGTATAAACCACATCTTTATCCATTCATCAGTTGATGTATATTTAAGTTCTTTCCATAATTTGGCTATTGTTGAAAGTGCTTCTAAAGACATTGGGGTACAAGTGCCGCTATGTATCAGCACTCCTGTAGCCCTTGGGTAAATTCCTAGCAGTGCATTGCTGAGTCCTAACATAGATCTATTTTTTTAAATTTTTTTGAGGAATCTCCACTGTTTTCCAGAGCAGCTGCACCAGTTTTCATTCCCACAAACAGTGCATAAGGGTTCCCATTTCTCCACATCCTTGCCAGCATCTATAGTCTCCTGATTTGTTCATTTTAGCGACTCTGACCAGTGTGAAGTGGTATGTGAGTGTGGTTTTGATTTGTATTTCCCTGATGAGGAGTGACGTTGAGATCTTTTCATGTGTCTGTTGACCATCTTGATGTGTTCTTTAGAGAAGTGTCTAATCATGTCTTCTGCCCATTTCTTCACTGGATTATTTGTGTTTTTGGGAGTAAAGTTTCGTGAGTTTTTTTATAGATTTTGAATAGTAGCCCTTTATTTGATCTCATTTGCAAAAAAAAATTTGTTCCCATTCCATCGGTTGCCTTTTAATTTTGTTGATGGTTTCCTTTGCAGTGAAGTTTTTTATCTTCATGAGGTCCCAATAGTTCATTTTTTCTTTTAATTCCCCTGCCTTTGGAGATGTGTTGAGTAAGAAATTGCTGTGGTTGAAGTCAAATAGGTTTTTTCTGCTTTCTCCTCTAGGGTTTTGATGGTTTCCTGTCTCACATTCAGGTCTTTTATCCATTTTGAGTATATTTTTGTGAATTGTGTAAGAAAGTGGTCTAATTTCATTCTTCTGCATGTTGCTGCCCAGTTCTCCCAGCACCATTTGTTAAAGAGAATGGCTTTTTTTCCATTGGATAATCTTTCCGGCTTTGTCAAAGTTTCATTTTGTGGGTCCAATTCTGTGGTCTGTATTCTAATCCATTGTTCTATGTGTCTGTTTTTGTGCCAATACCATACTGTCTTGATGAGTACAGCTTTGTAGTAGAGGGTAAAGTTGGTTGGCAGGCCAGAAAAGAATGGCAGGAAATATTCAATGTGATGAATAGGAAAAATATGCATCCCAGAATCCTTTATTCAGCAATCCTCTTATTCAGACTAGGAGAGATAAAGGTTTTCTGAAACAAAGAAAAACTAAAGGAATTTGGGGTGCCTGGGTGGCTCCATTGGTTGGACATCCGACTTCGGCTCAGGTCACGATCTCATGGTTCATGGGTTCGAGCCCGCGTCAGGCTCTGTGCTGACAGCTTGGAGCCTGAAGCTTGTTTCAGATTCTGTGTCTCTCTCTTCCCCTTCATTGTTCACTCTCTGTCTCTTTCTCAAAAATAGACATTAAAAAATTATTTTAAAAAGCTGAAGGAATTCATCACTACTAAACCAGCCTTATAAGAGATTCTAAGGGGGACTCTGTGAATGAAATGTTGCAAGGATCACAAAGTACCAGAGACATCACTACTAGCATGAAACCTACAGATAACACAATGATTTTAAACCTATATCTTTCAATAATAACACTCATTGTAAATATTTGGTCATGTGGAGAATATATGGTGGTGTGTGTGTTGATGTGTAAGTATGGTGTATGTTTGGGGTTTGAGTGGTGTGTATTTTGTGGGCATGGTGCATGTATTTTCTTTTTGTGGTGTATATATGGAAATAAGTGGAGTCCAGTAGATGTGTATGGAATATATGTTGTGTGTGGAGTGTGTGCTGTCCATGTGTGAAGTATATGTGTTGTGTGGTTCTGATGAAGGTGTGGTGTGTGTGTATTAGTGTGATGTACATGTTCCTATGAGTGGTATCTGTATGGTATATTTGAGTGTGTTTGTGTGATGTGTGTTGAATATGTGCAGTGTGTCCGCAGTGTATGTGCAGGGTTTGTGCTTTGGGTGTATTGTGTGTGTGAGTGTGGTTTACGTGTACATTTTAGTGAGTGTTGGCTAGATGTTGGCCATTGGGTGGTGTATGTGAATTATGTGTTTGGTAGATATGAGTGGGAGGTGTGGTATATATGTGGAGTGTATGTTGTGTAAAGGTGGTCTGTGCAGTGTGTACATTGTGTGTTTTACAGGTGGCAGTGATTGGCATATGTGCAGTATGTGTGTGTAGTACATGTTAAGGTGTGGTGACATTATAGTGTGTGTGCTGTGGATGCGTTGTGATGTACGCTCTGTGGAACAGTGTGTGCATGGTGTGTTAGTGAAATATATGTCTTCTATATGTGGTGCCTATGAGATGTGTGGTGTGTGGTGTGAAAATGTGGTATATGTTGTGTGTGGTGTATATTTGTCATGGGTATGGTATATGTGGGGTGTGTGGGAGGTATCTATGGTGTATGTGTGGCATATGTCTGTGTTGTATGTATGTTGTCTTGTGTGTGATGCTTATGTGTCATATATATTGTGTGTTTGGTATATATGTGTAATTTGTGTGGTGTGTTTTTGGCGTGTGTGGTGTGCATTTGATGTTTGACTTACGTGTTTTGTTTGTGTGAGTGGTGTGTTAGATCTGTGAGTAGTCCTTCTGTGACTCTTGTGGGTGTAGGGATATATGTTATGTGTCTGTGTTGTGTTTTGGTGTACATGCTGTATGTGTTATCTTTGTGGAGGGATATGTATGGTTATTTTTGTGGTATCTGTATCGTGTGCGGTATGTGTCATGTTTGCAGTATATGTGTTGTGGGTAGTCTGTGTACATGTGTGTAATGTATGCATGATAATGACTGGGTGGTGTGTGTGATGAGTGTTGTCTGTGGCGTATGTACTGTGTGTTTATTCTTTGTATGTCATGTATGATTGTCTAATATACTCCTTGTTTTTGTGGTGTATATGTGGTGTATTTGTGGCCTGTGTGTAGTGTGTGTCATATATGTGGGGTGTAGGGGCATATGTGTAATGTATGAGGGGTATTGCATGTTGTGTGTATTGGTATGTGTGGCATGTGTATGGTGTAGATGTGGAGTTTTTGCATGAGGTATTTTTACACTGTATGTGTGTTATGTGTGTGCTTTACGTGTAGCTTTTTTGTGCATGCTTGGTTTGTGTGTCATACGGGTGGTTTGTGCATAGTGTATGCGTTGCATGGTATGGGTGTTTTGTGTGGGGTGTGTGTTGTGTTTCTGCGATGTGTGCATAGTTTATGAGCTGTGAATGTTTGGAGGCAGTGAGTGTGTTATTTGTGTGGTGCAATTAGAGTGTGTGATGTGTAAGTTTTGTGACTGTTGTGTGTGCAGTGTGTGAATTTTGCTGTATGTGTAGTGAATGTGTCGTGTGTGGTGTGTGTGCAGTGAAATTGTGATGTCTATGTTGTGTGTTTGTGGTATTTGGCATCCATTGGAGAGTATGTGTGGGGTATGTGGGCTGTGTCTATGCTGTCTGGTGGTGTAGGTCAGTTTGACTTATGTGTGTCCTTTGTGTAGTTTGTGTGTGGTAAATATGTGGTGCGGTGGTATAGTTACAGTGAGGGCAATGAATTAGTGTGGTGTGTCTGCAATGTGTGTGTTTGGAAGAAATGTGGTTGGTTGTAATATGTGTGGTGTGTGTGATATTTGTGCAGTGTGTGAGTGAGGTTTGAGAGATGTCAGTGAGTATGTGTAGAAATATGGACTCTGTGAGGTTTATAGCATGTATGTGTTTTGCATATATGTGATTTATGTTTGCTGTGTATGTATTATGTGTTCGGTGTGTGTGATGTGCAGTATATAAGGTCTCTGTATTGCATGTGTATGTGTGTGCATGCTTCTGGTGAGTGTGTGTGGTATGAAGATTTTGGCATTGCAAGTTACATGCTTGGTGAATATGTAGTGGATGTGGTATGTGTCTGTAATAAATATGCAGTGTGTGGTGAACATATGCAGTGAAAGTGGTGTGTTTGCTGGTGGGGTAGATATGAATGGTATGTGTGGTGTATGTGATGTGTGTGTTATATGTGTGGCACATGTGATGTGTGTGTGTGGCATACATGTAATTTTTGGTGACACTGTTATCTGGGGGG
>NW_026059499.1:0-55817 GCF_023721935.1 Panthera uncia
CCTTCTTTCCTCCCTCCCTCCCTTCCTTCCTCCCTCCCTTCCTTCCTACCTCCCTCCCTCCCTTCCTTCCTTCCTCCCTCCCTTCCTTCCTACCTCCCTCCCTCCCTTCCTTCCTTCCTCCCTTCCTTCCTTCCTCCCTTCCTTCCTTCCTTCCTTCCTCCCTCCCTCCCTCCCTCCCTTCCTCCCTCCCTTCCTTCCTTCCTTCCTTCCTTCTTTCCTTCCTCCCTCCCTTCCTTCCTCCCTCCCTTCCTCCCTCCCTCCCTCCCTCCCTTCCTTCCTTCCTTCCTGATAATTTTTAAATTTGAGTGTAGTTGGCATGCAGTGTTACATTAGTTTCAGGTGTACAACATAGTTATTCAACATCTCCATATGTTATGCTATACTCACCACTGGTGTAGGTCGCATTTGTCACAAAACATCACTATTACGGTACTGTTGAGTATATTTCCTGCCTTTTATGCCCATGACTTCTTCATTCCATAACTGGAAGCCTATGTCTCCCACTTCCCTTGACTTATTGTACTCATCCTTCCATTCCCAGCCCCGTGATAGCAACCAGTTTCCTCTCTGTATTTATGGGTCTGATGCCACTTTTTGTTTATTTGTTGTTTGTTTTTAGATTGCGCATATGAGTGAAATCACATCGTATTTGTCTTTCTCAGAACTCTCTCTTTCCACATCCCTTTGTCTCCTGGTGAAATGCCTTCATTTAACCTCTTGCTTCTCATTAAGCACAGGGACCTCACTGCTTCCCACACTTCCTCTTCTCCAGCTGGCTTCCCTTCTGAGCACCTGCTTGGAATGTCCAGTGTTACTTGATTTCTCCTCACTCTCACTGTGTACCCCGTCAGAAGGGGTTCTGCCACCTGTATGATCAGGAGGACCCAGAGTCTGAGGATTCACAGTTTGTTTTACTTTGGCTTTGGAACAAGTGTCATCTGCAAATCCAAGGGAATCTTGTTCTTGTATCTTTATTAAGTATGCATTCAATGTTAGAATTATTTGTTAATTCTTGTAACAGACTTTGTAATATCTAGGTATATTAGGTTATTTTTGTTTCTGCCATTAAATGTTTCACTCTTACCTTGTTCTTCAAAGAGAATTGTGTTGATCAGTGTCCTCATGAGTTGTTTGTCTCTCTTCCGTAAGTGGACACCCATACCTCAGTGAGTTGCTTTAGCACTGAACAAACCTCAGAAAAGAGCGTTGGGCAAACAGAATCACCGGGTCACTCAGTTTGTTTTATTGTGTTTTTTGGGTAACCCTAAAAGCGTATCTCGCTATCTCTGAAGTAGACATCCAATAAAATGTTGCTTCTGCATCAAAGGTAAATTCAGAACATTTAACTTGTATCATATATTTGGAAACATAAAGACAAAGTAAAGTAGTGGATGCTTGCCCAAAAAAGAGTATTTTAGCTTTCTCTGGCATAATTCTCTCTGAAAAATCATTGACCTCAATTCCCATCGTTTCATATCATACGAGGAATTAATGCACTTATTCTTTCACAACTATACTTCTACTTTTTTCTGTCTGTTGCTGTTATTTTCACTTCGCTCTTATTCTCAAACTTGCCAGACTCTGAAGCACTTCTGTGATACTTTTTCATCTATTACTTCTGAATTAGCATTACTGATGGATAAACAGATACCTAGTTTAAAAAAAAAAAAATCTGCCTTAAAGGAGTTTCAGGTCTGGAAAGGGAGCCGAATAATTTGTGAGTAAACCATGTTTCTCCCTCAAGCTGCCAAATAACTTTAGTTTGCCCTGAAATTCATAACTTCATTAGTTAAAAGTATCAAGCATTCTTTCAAGATCAAACTGAAGGGAAAACAAGGAAGGCTTTAATTTAAAAAAGGGATAGAACAAACATGTACTTTTGCTGGTCCCCAAATACTGTAGACATTGGGCTCCTGTGCTACTTGATAGGGATCAGGAATATGGAGCCCAAATCCATGCCTCCCGAATGGGAGTAACAACATTCTGTACTTTTAAGGATCACTAAGATCTGTGACTACCTACACTTTCAATTATAGAAAAAGTTCAGATGTTTGCCTACCAATATATAATAAATTAGGACACTGTTTTCCAGTTTCCAGTTCCATTTTCAGCATGTCTTTCTTTCTTTCTTTCTTTCTTTCTTTCTTTCTTTCTTTCTTTCTTTCGTGAATTGGCTCGAACTCACAACCCCGAGATCAAGAGTTGCATGTTCCACCGACCGACCCAGCCCCCCCCCCCCCCCCCCGCCTGACATTATAACTTTTAGAGACCAAATGTTTCAACTCTTTCAACAGACTTTTGAGTCTTCTCATCCTTAAATTTTAAAGGAGAGATAAAATCCCATTGGTGTCTCATCATTATAAGCCATGACATTAGGCCCATGGAAAGGAAGAAATCTTTTACTATCACCCTGGATCATCTTCCTTTTAATCCTCATTTATTCCTGATTTTGCCTTTCCCTGCATCTCTATCCCTTTATCTTCAGCCCTTTTGGAGGCTGCATCAGTTATTTGGGGTCTGGTTGCCAGGCCCATTCCAGCAGCATCTTCCCAATGCTAGTTCAGCAGCAGCGCTCCCATTGCTGGTTCTTTCATCCAGATGTAAGTCAGACTGTGTCTGGCTGGGACTGAGCTCACAGCATTGATCTGCCCTGAGTGCTGCAAACCATTTGAAACCCCTACAAATATTCAAGTGAATGACTGAATAGAGCTTCAGTTTCTGACATTTTATTTGAAGCACAGGCTATGGCCATTGTTCCTGTTTCCTTGATAATTGATATGCTTTATTTAGACTCCTAGAAACAGGAAGGTGTCAGCTGGCTCTGTCCCCAAAATAACAGAAAAATCCCTCAAATGCATTGTGTTTTTATGACTCTCAAGAAATTACCTACAGAGAAGAGAATGTAATTGAGAAGGGCTCTGTGCATAAAATCTTTTCTTGTTAATGAAAGCATGGGGTTTTAGAGTGCGCTTGTAATACCTAAATCTAGTATATGTGTAATAAATACCTAGATAGGAGGCTTTTCTGCTAGTTGATGCTGCTGCTGGTTGTGATTACCATCAGTGAAGATGGTTAATATTTATTGAGCACTACTTTTGTGCCAGCCTCTATATTAAGATAGGCATTATTGTTATCCTCACTTTACGAATGAGGAAATTAGACGGTGAGCAATCTCTCCAAACTTACAGCACTTAACTCCAATTCTTTGAATCCATTTCAGTGAACTTAGAAATGTGGCAGTGGGGATGATAGAGAAAAACGCTGACAGTCGGAAGCCAGCTAGACACGTTTTTGTTTATATCTAGTCATCATTCAGCTCAAGTTTTCCTTACGTTCTGGCAACAGAGTGTTCTTAAGAGTATAGTTAACTTAATCTTTAATTAAGGAGAAGCCTTGATGCAGAGCACACCACGATCCAATGTGTAACTGAGTAAGGCCCTGGAGCCTCCTTTTCTCAGTTCCTGGGCTCCCCCTCTCTGATGCTGGTCAGCCCTGTCCTGTCATTCTGGTTTCAGCTCTTCTGAGAGGCCCATGAATGAAGAGATCGTATCTCTTTTTCTACTCACTCCATGAGATAGCAAGCCTTGTCTGTCTTCCTGGCTCCCATTTCCCCAAAGCTGGAATGGTTCTTGGTACATGGTGAGCACTCCCAAAAGATTTGTTAAGGGGGTAAGCGAGGACTCTCTTCCTGGCCAGGACCGCGCTCCCTCGAATGCTTTCAAACAATCCCCTTTGACTTCAGTGTGGCTGATCAGGGGCCACATAGGACTAAAAATTCCAGTATCGTGACTTTGATTTGCTTAAATTCTCACGGGGACCAGGAGGCACCCCCACCCCCAAATATCCTATTAAATAAGCAGCATCTTTGTACACAACGGTTTCTTAAAAGTCAAGATCATGGAATGGCTAGATGACGGCTCAGAAAACACTATCCAATAAGCAAAGGAAACTTTTAGTGCCTTCAGTCTCAATATTTAGTGGCCCTTTCTCCATTTGTTTATTTGTTCCTTACTCTGCACCCCACCCCCATTCTTGAGCCCTTCTCTTCAGTGGGTCCTATGCTAGGTCCTGGGAATGCAAAGATGAATGAGACATTGTCCTTGTCCTTGGGAGGCAGAGTTCTGGAAGATGAACCCATGAACAACTAATCAACAATATATAGTGAACAACTAATTAACAAGATATAGAGATAAGTGTGATAGGAAAGGTGTATATAAAGTGCAGATGTACAGAGACACTGTCTAGGCAGGGGGGTGGTGGAGAGCAGTATATGAAAAGTTTAACAGAAGATGTGACATTTATCCTGAGAATTAAAATTTAAGTCAGGCAGGAAAGAAGAGGGAGAGCATTTTAGGGAGAGGAACCAACATGTACAAAGGCAAAATGAGCACGAAAGGGCATGACATACCCTAACAACAGGGCAAAGTTAGTTCTCTGTGAATGAAGCACAGGGCACTTTTTCTTTTTTGTAAGATATTATTATTTTTTTTAAGTTTATTTATTTATTTTGCGAGAGAGTGTGTGTGTGAGTGAGCAGGGGAGGCGCAGAGAGAGAAGGAGAGAAAGAGAATCCCAAGCAGGCTCTGTACTGTAACTGCAGAGCCCATCGTGGGGCTTGAATCCATGAACCATGAGATCATGACCTGAGCCAAAGCCAAGAATTGGACGCTTAACTGACTGAGCCACCAAGGCTCCCTAAGATTTTATTTTTAAATAATTTCTATACCCAGTGTGGGACTTGAACCTATAGCCTGGAGATCAAGAACCGCATGCTCCACTGACTGAGCCAGCCACGTGCCCCAGCACAGGGCACTTTCTTTGGGAAGGGCAGGAGTTGATGCCCAATAAGTAGATTGGGGCCAGATATAAAGGATTCTATATGTGGGCTGAAGTTTGAACTTTTTCCTGATTAGAAACCAATTAGAGGTCTTTAAACATGAACATGGCTTGATTGGTTTGGGGTTTCACAGTGATGCCTCTGACAACAAAGTGAAACAATCTGTAAGTTACCCCCAGTCCAGGTGGGAGGAGTGCCAGACCCGAGGCTCTGGGATAGATGGGGGTGAATGGATTTGAAATCTATTTGAAAGATCGACTTGGCAGAAGGGAATGCACATTCAATCAGAAATTGATGTACAGGGCTGCCTGGGTGACTCGGTTGAGTGTCCAACTTATGCTCAGGTCATGATCTCGTGGTTGGTGAGTTTGAGCCCCACATGGGGCTTGCTGCTCTCTGTCTGTAAGCACAGAGCCTGCTTCAAATCCTCTGTCCCCCTCTCTCTCTGCCCCTCCTCCACTTACGCTCTTTCTGGAAAACTAAATAAAAAACATGAAAAAAAAAAAAGAAATTGAATGTAGAACAAGAGGGACAGAGAAGAACATTAAATTGTAAATTCAGTGTCAGATAGGTATTTTCTCCAAGATCTTTTCATAGGAGAAAATTGAGTTTCCTTGATCCTCTAGATGACTTCAAACCCTCCAATTTGCATTTTAGTTAAAAAGTTTTGAAAAAAAAAGTAGGCTAAAAAAAATCAACCATCAGCAAGCAGTCCTCTTTTTCAGAAAAGGAGGTGTCTTGGTATTTCTTGGTATTTGAAGTCATGTTGTCTACTCATTTGTCACAGTTATGTTGCTGGCCCTGTTCAGAGGAAAGTCCAGGCCCTTTGAGGCTGTTGGAGCTTTTCTTGCTTTTTCTTTTAGGATCCCTGAGTCAGAGTGAGGAGGATGTCTTGGGTAAGTCCAGGTTGGGGGCAGTGAGATGGAAATATACCGATATTCAGGGCAGCTTTCCACAGCCAAGCCACAGCATTATACTGTTTGGGAGTCGTCCTAAAAACTAATGTTGTTGTCATGGTTCCATCTTAACTTTTATCAGCTGGGTAAGGATGAGGCTTCATGGTCATATACTTAATGCTTTGGCTCAGATCTTTGGCTAACCGATGTTTTTCCATGACCTTTTGACAGTTATTTTTGTTCAGTAAGGAATAATAAAGTGAAATTTACCATCTGTATATGACGACATTTATTTTTGACATTTCTTTTCTAGACAGCAAAGTGTTTATAATTAGGTTTTCCCTCTGCCAAAAACATTGCGGAAAAACTATTTCCCTGAAAAAAAAAAATTCAGAGCTTCCTTTACTAGTTGGAATCATCTTATATTGATTTGGAAGATTTTTTGTAAGTCAGGAAATGAAACAAAATTTTCTCTTGAAAATTCTTAGCAAGAACGAAAGGTAACTTCTGCCCAAAAGAAAATTAGGACAGAAAGTGAAAAGAACCATGTTTGAAATGGTGATGGTGGGGCACCTAGGTGGCTCAGTTGGTTAAACATCCAACTTCGACTCAGGTCATGATCTCACGGCTTATGGGTTCGAGCCCCGCATCGGGCTCTGTGCTGACAGCTTAGAGCTTGGAGCCTGCTTTGGATTCTGTGTCTCCCTCTCTCTCTGCCCTCCCCTGCTCACTCCCTCTCTTTCTCTCTCTTTCTCTCTTTCAAAAATAAAAAGAAAGGAAAAAGAAAATAAATGGTGATGGTTCCATTGTCTTTTTCAGTTTTAATTTGTCAGATTTAAGTGAGCAATATTGGAAACCTTATTTCAAATGAGCTTATCGTATTCTTTTTTTTTTTTAAGGCTCATTTTCCATTTATTTATTTTTTTAAAATATAATTTATTGTCAAATTGGTTTCCATACAACACCCAGTGCTCATCCCAACAAGTGCCCTCCTCAGTGCCCATCACCCACTTTCCCTGTCCCCCACCTCCGAGCTTATTGTATTCTTGCTGCAACTGTGATCAGTTTTTTTTTTTTTTTAAGTTTATTCATTTTGAGAGAGAGAGCACATGTGAGCAGGGGAGGGACAGAGAGAGAGGGAGAGAGAGAATCCCAAGCAGTGTCCACCCTCAGTGTGGAGCCTGACGAGGGGCTTGATCTCATCACCATGAGATCATGGCCTGAGCTGATACCAAGAATCGAATGCTTAACTGACCGAGCCACCCAGGCGCCCCTGTGATCAGGTTTTATGTCCAACTTCTTGAAATACCCAGGAGACTGTGCTGGAACTGATGCACAACGCTATTTCTGAAGAGCCCAACTGTGGATTCTACCCCTTAGCTGATAAGTGGCAGCCTTCAGACAGGTGTCACCTGCAGAGATGCAGACCCCTGGCAAAGCCAAATCGCCCTCTTTATGCTGCCACTTGTGCTCTTGGCTCGGTGATAGGGGAGTCCGAGAGACATTGCAGTGTGCCAGTTGACAGTGCTTTCTGTCTAGAGTGCTCTTGAAAACATGACTGATAGCAGATGATAGAATCCCTTACCGTTGCCGATGGGAAGAACGGCCCAATGAGCAGTGGCAAAAACAGTCCTACTCACTGCATCAGCACCCTCCCCTGCTAAGATGTAGAAACCCCTTCCAGCTCCCACAGTAGCCACAGTGGCCAAATTCTCTATTACAGCACAGAGTATTTTCCTTTTGGAGTCAGACCTGCTCCTAGCGTCAGTCAGATCGCAGCCCCAGCCCCCCTCCTCCTCATCTCCACGTGCATTTCCTCCACCATCATCATCCAGTATTTTTGTATTGAGCACTGACAAGTGTGTGGAACTGGAAGAGATTATATGATCTCTCAAAGGAGTGAATCTATTTAAAATACAGACAACAGGCATCTGCTAAAAGCCCTGAGCCAGTATCGTTTATGGCAGTCTAGACAACAGAGGGAAAATAATAGTGCCAGCTCAGCCATTCTTGACCTCAGGGCACAGAGTGTAAACGTTTCTTTCCAGTGTATTTTTGTATAACATGAACAGTGCCTCCTTTTAAGTTTTGAAACGTTGGTTTTGGGTGACATACTCTGTGAGGTATAAGCAATACAGAGGCATTCCCTCTGTCAAAAGATGGCGACTTCTTGCTGGGAATATACAGGTTGGCTCACGGAAAATAGAAAGCGTATTGAATAAACTGGCTTGGGTGACTGTTTGGGCCTTGACTTTTTGTCAAGAAGAGATGTAAGGTTTTAGGAAAGGTTCTTTTAAGTCTGTGATAGCAAACGATAAGACTAATTGTCACCCACCCATGTGCTGCAGAATTGTTATCTTCATGTAGTCTAGCTCCAGACTCTTCTCCCTCCCTTCGCAAAGCACACAGAAGATCCGGGGACCTAGTGTGTTAAGGATGAGCAGAAGCATCCTTAGAGGCAGAACCTTGAATTTCTTACCAGCAACAAAGGTTCCTCTAAAGGGAACTATAACCGCCTTGAGATACCATCACCTTCTGCTATATCAAGAGGAAGAGTATACACTTTGCTGAGATTTACTCTGCTTGTGGTTCTCCTAGGGAAGTCAAGCTTTATGTGGCCCGTAGGCATAAAACTCAATCTAGCCCAGGGACGTCAGGAACATGGCGCTCTGAGGGCAGAAGGCACCTGGGGAGTCACGCAGACCTTGTTTGAAGCCTAGCTTTGCCACTTTTTAGTTATTTGGACTTGTCAAACTCCTTTTTTTTTTTTTTTTTAACAACAAAATGGATAATACTAGACTGAGTTGTTATAAATTATACTAGCTACCATTTATTGAACACTTAGGTTGTGCCAGGTACTCAGCCAAGCAGTGATCGTAAGTGGTGTCATTTAATTTTCATCATAGTACCTGAGGTAGGAATCATTGGTTCTACATTACATATAAAGAAACCGAGGTAGGTATTGCCCTGAGTCACACAGCTACTGAGCAGTTAGCATGAGGCTTCGATTCCAGGCCGATCAGACTTTAGATTCTTTGAGAGATAATGTAAAATTAAAGTGGTGCCTGTTGCATAGGAGGTGCTTAACAAATGTTAGTTCTTTTTCCTTCCGTGTGTTTCCTGTGGCTTTGATCTTGATTTCTGTGTTAGATTTTTACATCACAGAGCGGGTCTGTCATACTGCCCTCATGTGGCTCCTTTGGATAACAGTGGTTTTCTAAAAAAAGATTTAATCCAAGTGTACTATGTATGCAAATAAGAGCTATTTCAAATGTGTCTCTAGAGTCACCTAAATGTATGGATACTTTTGGAGGTACTGATGATTCTCCAACCTTACTGTAAAAGCAATATCTCTCCTCTTCCCTACGGTCCAACTTAATTTCTAACTGAGCTGCAACCAGCTGGTAAGATACTTAATTTCAGTCACTCATAACTTCTCCTCTGGCTTCAACTTCAGTTGTTTTGGAAGAATACCCCTCTTCCCTGGACACAGTGCATGATTAAGCTTCGTCTTGCCATCCTGTCAAGAAAGGAGGAACTTTACTTGCAATTATTTTTTCCACCCAACTGCTCTGTTTACAGAGACGTTGAGCCCACTGGGGAAATTTTCAACTTTCACACTTAAAAAAGAGTTCATATCACTAGGGAGTAGAAGTTTAATTCAGTTACCAGTGTAAATGTTAGAAAGTTTTTCCAGGTGAGTAAAATGAAAAGGTCTTCTGTCCCCACTCAGTAGGACTAAGTGAAATTTCACTCAGAAGTTTCTTTTTTAAATTTTATTTTATTTTAGAGAGAGAGAGAGAGTGGGGGAGCTGGGCAGAGGGAGAAAGAATCTTCAGAAGGCTCCACACTCAGCAAGGAGCCCAATGAGAGACTCAGTCCCACAACCCTAGGGTCATGACCTGAGCTGAAATCCAGAGTCAGACACTAAATCGACTGAGCCACACAGGTGCCCTAAGGTTTCTTTCCGTGTACCGGGGGGAGCTCAGCTTACCTGGATTCATTCTCCTATGTGACACAAAATTGCCTGCATGCAATTGCAACCTCATCATTGATTATTAGTACAGGGCTCTGTCCCAAGCAGATATCTTCAGGGGGCTTCCTTGTTTTTCAGTGACCTTATCCAAGGGGATTTGAAGGTCTCATGTCAGAGTTGTGCCACACTGCCCTCTGGTTATGTCTGTGCAATGGAGGGAGTGTTGAGTGGAAAAGAGTGTTGAGTACCTCTTGGTACTGGAAGAGGTAAGGAGGAGGTATCTTTTTAGTTCTTAAGCACCATTTAAAAGCAACCTAGAAGTCTTCTGTTCTTGAGGTGCCTGGGTGGCTCAGTCGGTTGGGTGTCTGACTTCAGCTCAGGTCGTGATCTCACGGTGCCCTGTGTTGGGCTCTGTGCTGACAGCTCAGAGCCTGGAGCCTGCTTCGGATTCTGTGTCTCCCCCTCTCTCTGCCCCTCCCCCGCTTGCACTCTATCTCTCTCTCAAAGATAAATAAACATGCACTCTTATGTGGATCCTGAGAAACTTAACAGAAGACCGTGGGGGAGGGGAAGGAAAAAAAAAGAGAGGGAGGGAGCCAAAACTTAAGAGACTCTTAAAAACTGAGAACAAACTGAGGGTTGATGGGGGGTGGGAGGGAGGGGCAGGTGGGTGATGGGTATTGAGGAGGGCACCTGTTGGAATGAGTACTGGGTGTTGTATGGAAACCAATTTGACAATAAATTTCATATTAAAAAAAAAAGGAATTCTTCAGTTTTCATGAAAATAAATTAAAAAGAGAATTTGTATTGTCAATTTCAGTGCCTTAAAATTTCACATGGAGAAAAAGCTCCAAAATTATGTATGTCTTCTTTCTCCATAATTTTTTTATTTTGCATAAAATAATACCCACAAGAAAAAAAATAAACACTCAAAAACAATTTTTTTTAAAAAAGAAGTTTTCTGTTCTTAAATGTGTCTACCATTGTCCTCACGCAAAGACCTAACTGTATTTCAGATAATGGAGGACAGACATTGGCAGGGGGCAATAACTGGCCCCTTCGAGGAAGAAAATGGAGCCTGTGGGAAGGAGGCATTCGAGGAGTGGGCTTTGTGGCAAGCCCCTTGCTGAAGCAGAAGGGTGTGAAGAACCGGGAGCTCATCCACATTTCTGACTGGTTGCCGACTCTCGTGAAGCTGGCCAGGGGAAGCACAAAAGGCACCAAGCCTCTGGATGGCTTTGATGTGTGGAAAACCATCAGGTACCTGTACATCTTCCTTTTTTCCCTCCTAGGGCAGAAACGGCAAGAACAGCCTGACAGGATTGAGTGAGAATGATAGCTTTTGTGTGAAAAATGATAGTTCAGCTTACAAATAAATGATTACAAAGAAGTAGAAATGTCTTTAGGAATATTTTAATTATATATATCTTTTACATTCTGGATTTGAGACTGTGGCCCTGTGTGTTACATAAAGAGGAAGATTGTCCTCAGCTGCACACCTTGTACAGGGGTGTTTTAATCAGAGAAGCTTCTCTAAGATGTAGGATAGGGTATTGTTTGCTCCCTCAGGGGTCCTACCCTATTGTTTGCTGGGAGAGTAGAGAACCAAGCAGCGGGTAGAGCTGGAATGTGAGCCAGGGAGCATCTGTGCATAAGTATCTAATGAGCACCCATTATGAGCCAAGCCCTGTTTTAGGGGTGAAGGAATTAGGAATGAACAAGAGGCAAGATCTTGGCTCTCATGGAGCTTATATTCTAGTGGGGAAGGGCGGGGTGGGGGAGCAGGAAATAAACAAGTAAACACATAAATAAGCAAGGTGACTTCCAGCAGCAATAAACACTATGAAGGTAATAAAACAGTGCATTGTGATAGAGAGAACTGACAGAATGTAAGGGGGGTACAATCTGGGGAGCAGAACCGGGGCTCCGCTTTGGAAGTGATGACAGTCCTTCTCCTGTTTACCGCCACAGTGTAGAAAAATGGCGTCCAAGGTGAGGACACGGTATACACCTTCGAGGGTGCTGAAAGAAAACTATCAACTTGTATTTGTATTTAATTTTATCTTATCCTTGTTTAAGAATAGGCCTTATAAGGTACATAATAGATGAGCACATATATCTAAATTATAATTATGTGTATATATATATATTGGGGGTATTGTTGTTATTGATGGAATGGCATTTGTCTAGTGCAATAGTTTGCAACCTCTGTTGGTGTTACAGAAGGAGAAAACGTGGATGATTGGTCCCTAGTGACCAGAAGGAGACAACCTCCTCATACTCTCCTTCTTCATCCCACTTCAGAGGCCCCATCTCAAAAATAGTAGGGTTTCTATTCTTAGGAAATATACAATGAAGTAGGAGTAAAAGGTCATGATGACACGTTAACCTACCCTCAAATGGTTTAGAAAAAATTGTGTGTATTTCAATACATATTTCAAGATACATGGAGAGATAAAGTGTACATATCTAGTAAAATATGAAAAATAGGATAATCTGGGTAAAGGGCATGGGTGTTCTTTTACCGTTTCTTATTTTTGCAACTCTCAAACCATCAGATCATGACCTGAGCTGGAATCAAGAGTCAGATGCTTAACCAACTGAGCCACCCAGGGGCCCCTATTATTTACCATTTAAACAGAACTCAGTCATATCCACATCATCTAACAGCTAAGCCAAGAAGTAAACAACAAAACTTCTTCTTTCATTAGTTGTTTTGAAAGTTTATACTCATTATTTGCTCATTCATATAAGATGACGGTTTTCTTTTTCTTTAAAATATTTCTGTCCCTTATCCATGATCTAAACTTGATATGTACATGTGTTCTGCAGTTACTCTATTTTTATTTAATTTTCCCGAGTGTGAGTAATATATACTCATTGTAGATAATTTGCAAAGTATCACAAAAGTAATTTGTGATAAAAATAATCACCCAAATCTTACCTGGAAACAGCTACCATAAATATGTGTCATATTTCCTTAAAATGTTTCTTAGTATTTTTTACTACCTTTTTTCCTCACTTAATACATCATCAATTTTGATCATGTCATCCAAAAAACCCATTACAAACATTATTTCAATGGCTGCATATTCTTTTTTTTTTTTCAGTTTATTTATTTATTTTAAGAGAGAGCTTGCACAAGCAGGGCAGGGGCCGAGAGAGAGGGAGAGAGACTCCTAAGCAGGTTCCAAGCTGTCAGCACAGAGCCTGATGTGGGGCTCAGTCTCATGAACCATGAGATCATGATCTGAGCCAAAATCAAGAGTCAGATGCTGAACCGACTGAGCCACCCAGGGACCCTGAATGCATATTCTATCATATACCTTGATATGTCAACTTAACCATTCCCTTAATGTAGATTAATTTTTATTTTTTTTATTAATAACACTAGAGTAAACAATTTATTCATAAAATCTCTATATTTTGGATTTTTTCCCACTAGATAGAAATTATTTTAAATTAAATTCTTAAACTAGAGAATGACTATTTTATTTGTTTTTGAATGTCACTCAGTTTCATTGCATACACTAAAATTTTTTTTCTTGCATTGAACACAAACCTTGAAAAAGTTGGCCTGATTTTGGATAGTGAAGAAAATAGATATCGAGTTAAATCTGGAGGTTGGGGCACCTGGGTGGCTCAGTCGGTTGAGTGTCCGACTTTGGCTCGGGTCATGATCTCACGGTTCCTGAGTTCGAGCCCTGTGTCGAGCTTTGTGCTGACGGATCAGAGTCTGGAGCCTGCTTCGGATTCTGTGTTTCCCACTCTTTTCCCCTCCCCCGCTCATGTTCTGTTTCTTTCTGTCTCTCAAAAGTAAATAAATGTTAAACAAAATTTTGTTTAAAAATCTGGAGGTTAATTTTGTTAAAATGTCTATATATTTCATCATTCACCTGCAAGGCAAGAAGTAGCAATCAGAGATGTATAGTCAAGGAGCGCTGGGTGGTTAGGGTTCTATAGTCCAGTTGAATGGTGTCTGACACCTTTTTCTTCTCTGACTCACTTAGGACTGGTGAATTCATAAGGTAAGGAAAAATGATATAGCTTAATTTCATTTTTCCAGCTTTATTGAGATATAATTGACATAAAGCATTGTGTGAATTTAAGGTACACATCGTGATCATTTTGATATACATATATACTAGGAAGTGATTACCTCAATAAGGTTAGTTAACACATTCATCACCTCCCATAATTACTATTTTTTTGTGTGTGGTGAGAACATTTAAGATCTACTCTCTTAATAAATTTTAAGTATACAATAGTATTTTTTTTTAAAAATGTTCATTTGTTATTTCTGAAAGAGAGAGAACACGAGCGGGGGTGGGGGGTGCACAGAGAGAGGGGGACAGAAGATCCGAAGTGGACCCGGCACTGACAGCAGAGAGCCTGATGTGGGGCTTGAACTCATGAACCTGAGATCATGACCTGGGCCGAAGTCAGACGCTTAACAGACTGAATCACCTAGGTGCCCTATAATACAGTATTGTTGACTATAGTCAGCATGCTGTACATTAGATCCACTGAGCTTATTCATGTTATAGCTGGAGTTTGTACCCTTTGAGCAACATCTTCCTATTTCCCCTACCCTCCAGTCCCTGGCAACCACCATTCTATTCTAAGAGTTTCAGCCACCCCTTTTTTTTTAGATTCCAGGTATAAGAGATATCCTGCAGTATTTAGAGAATGACCATTTTGAAAACATTTGATGGACATTATAACATTGCTTTCCAACAAAGTACCACAGTACTTTTATTCCACTGGTGTATGAGAATTCTCACGTACTTTCACAACTTTTCCTTATACAGCTTAAAAAAAAACAAACCTCTGTTAATATCATAGGCAAATTGTCTCATTTTAACTTGAATTTCTTTGATTATTAAAGAAATTAATTTTTAAATGTTTTATATTCCATTTGTATTTTCTCTTTTGGGAATGTTTGTGACTTTTTACATTTACGGAAGTTTGTGTTTTCTTGCTGAAATCAGTTTTTTGTTTGCTGTTTTGGTCAGAAGGCTCTTTTTCAGCCTGAAATGTGCTATATATTTTTCTCTAAGTGTGGTGCTTTGATTTTCTTCCATATAATTCCTGAACTGTTGTGAGATTCCTGTGTGTGTTATGTTATATCTAAATCAGAGGAGTGGGTTTTTATCCAGGTTTTTGATTCATGGACCTCTTTGAGATTCTGAGAACTATGAATTTACATATGCACAAAAATTTGGGAAGAATTAATTTTTATAATATTAGACACTGATTACACATTCTTTTTTATGTGATTACACATAGAAACATATTTGAGAAACATTCTTTACCAACCTGTGTCTCTCTCATTAATTTTTTAATGTTTTATTTAGTTTTGAGAAAGAGAAAGAGAACGAACAAGGGAGGGACAGAGAGGGGGGGACAGAGGATCCAAAGCGGGCTCTGCATTGACAGCAGTGAGCCTGATGCAGGGCTTGAACTCACAAACTACGTGATCATGACCTGAGTTGGACACTCAACCAACTGAGCCACCCAGGCACCCTGATTTGTCATTAATTTTTAATGTAAAAATTAATACCTACTTTATGATGAAAAGGAAATAGAACAAAAATTTCTAAGCAGAGCAAAATTTCAACTTCAACTCAGCAGATCACTAATTTCACTGTGAAAACTGTTGTGGTTTGACTTATAGAAGTAGGAGAAAGTTTTGAGTGGTTTTTATATGACAATATATGGGTCATGCTTGATACCCAATCAGCTTTGATTTTTGTTTCAGTGGCAGAAGTGTTGTAAATCCTGGCTTGCAAAAGCACACCATAGCAAATGGAGTCAAAAGTCTGTAGTACACTTTGCCAAATGAGGGTAGTTTTGAGTTGAGACATAGTTGACTTCAGGGTGAATAATTTCCTCTGTCCCCAACTCACTGAGGCTATTATCTTTGGCAAAGTCAAAGACTTGGATGTTCATCCATATTGCCAGATTTTAGATTATTAAATCCACATTTCAATCTTAAGATTATATTGATTATGAATAACCTTTAAAAGTTTGGCATATGTTTGCTTCTGCCTGCCAAGAAGTTGGAAAAAGTTTGGGCACCCTTAACTCTGGATTGGGGAAAGTCTTTCTTTAGTGTTAGAAGGATACTGACCTCCTAATGACCCATCTCCCATAGAACAAGGGCACTTCATTCTTAAGCAGCATACATAATATTGACTGCGGGGCTTTAGCCAAGAGATATGGCCAAAAATATTGTCCAAGTATGCTATACTGTGATTGAGAGGGCTTTCCTGTCCTATTTGGAAAAAAAAAAAAAAAAAAAAAAAAGACAGTAAAATTTCTTGCCCAAATTTAATCAAGCATTTCAAAACTTTCCTCTGGAAATCCAGCAAATTTCTATTCAGTAAATGAAGAACTACTTTCATTCTGCTCCTATTCCTTGATGAAAGATCCTAACAAATGATTCAGCCCCTCTGGCCTTGAAGTTGATGCTTCTCATAGCATTAGGCAAGCCATCATTTGGGATCAGTGATGCTACATTCGGCACCCATAACTGCTGGTAGAGAAAGTATCCAGTCACAGTGATATCTGGAGCTTCTTATCCAAAGCAGCAAAAACAAATGGACAGCCAAATGTCAGGGATACTTGGTCTGTGCCCAAGGTTCTGGAACTTTCTTCTAGTCAGATATTTACTTGGAATACCATTTTCAAGATAATGGTAGTTTTTGAAAATTTCAAGAGGGTCTTATGAACTAGGAATCCCAGTAAGAGAGGTGGCTGTGCTGAGAGCATCAGAGGCCTCACTAGCTAGCTGCAAAGTTATCAGTTCCTCTTGGACCTGCTTCAAAATATTAACATTTTAGAAGAGATGGCAGTTATGGAGTGAGTGACATCATTTGCAATAGGAGCTCCTTCACCTGCTTCAGTTTTTCTTCGTTCCAAACCACAAAGCACGGTATCATTTCTAGGGGACATGGCTTCTCCAAGTTCTTTCCCCTTCTGTATAGTTTTTCTGCATTTCAACTTGGTAAACAGCCTATAGGTTATTTTAAGACATTTCAAAGGATCAATATATCACAGTGTTTCTTCTTTTTTTTTACTTATTTTATATTTTATTACACTTAAATAAACAAAAGCAGAACCCCTAGTCATAATGGTAGGAATGTTTTTTTTCTTTCTCATCAATGGGAAACTCTTCTGGATGTTAGAACATGACAATAGTGACAATCAAGTATTATGATGTAAAATATTTTAAAAACTTAATAACTTTAAAACTTAAAACTTCTGCCCTATGGATTCAACTTCAAGAGGAAAGTTGAAGGGAAAACTCACTCTACACCCCACTTTCACAGATACCATGAAGGCCAATGGTCAATGAGCCAAAGATTAAGAACCTCTGATTTAAAATGATACTTTACTCCAAGTATTACCAAGACCACCCAGACTGATTATTGAATAATTATTATTGAATAATATTTATATTGTTATTATTATTAAATACTCTTTTCATTTTCACTTTATAGAACCACTTTAATTATTTTTTAAGTTCTTATTACTACTGTGATCTGTCTTGGTGCATCTGTTTTAGTCTCACTTAGCTGCTCTCATGTTCGCATCTCACTGTTGTAATGTGTAATGTGTTGTAAATATACATTTTAGAGTATGTTTAAATACCTGGTAGAAATAGTTATCCACCTGTCCATTCTATTTCCTTTGCAAAGTTTTCTTCACTGTCCCACCGTTTAAATTTTTTTCTGAGCTCTAGAATTATTTTGTTAAATTAAAAAAAAACTTCTTATAAATTAGATTGAATGAGATTTAACCCTAATATTAATTTGGGAAGAATGAAAGTATCCAGTCTTCTTACTTGGATACTTAAAGTTGCCCTTAGCTTACTGATGCTTTTTTCATTTTTAAAAAGATTACTTTTCTTCTTTCTTTCATTTTGGATAGATTTTATTGCTATACCTGCAAGTTTATTATTTCTTTATCAGTGGCTAATCTTCCATTAATTCTATGCAGCATATTTTTCATCTCACCCTTTGTAGGTTTTCATTTTTAGAAGTTCATTTGGGTCTTTTTTATGTCCTCCATGTGTCTAGTCAACTTTATGAACATAAAGAATACAGTTAAAGTAACTTTTAATGACTTCTGCTAATTCCAACATCTATGTCAGTTCTTGGTTGGTTGTGACTAAATGATTATTCTCTTTACAGTGGGGCATGTTTCCATGACTTTTAATCTTTGATTTGATGCCAGATATTATGCATTTTGCCTCGTTAGGTGCTAGATATTTATGTATTATTATAAATCTTCTTGCTTTGTTCTGAGATGTAGTTACTTAGAAATAGTTTGATCTTTCTGGGTATTGCTCTATAATTTATTAGGCAGGTCCAGACCTGTGCTGAGCCTAGGGCTAATTATTCTCCACGACTGAGTCAGAACCTCCTTAGTAATCTACACGGTGCTCTGTGAATCTGGCTGGAGGGAGCAGGTGCTATTCCCAACTCTGTGTGAAATGCTGGGCACTGTTCCCTCTCATCCTTTCTGAAGGTTCTTTCCCCAGTTTGGGGTAGTTCCCTCACATACATCTGATCAGTGCTCAGCTAAGTACTTTATGGGACCCTCTGCAAATTTCCTTCTGTGCAGCTTTCTCTTCTCTGGTACGCTGTCCTATGTACTTTAGTTCCCTCAGTCTCCCTAGACCCTCAGTTCTACCTTCTCAACTCAGAGATTCTGTTGGGCTATTACCTTCCCTTCTCTGCACCAGGGCCTGGAAACTCTCTCAAGGTAGTAAGCTAGGTTAATGACCAGACTCACCTCCTTTGTTTCCTACCCCTCAGGGATCACTGTCCTTTCCCTGGTATTCCGTGTTTTGAAAACTTTTGTTTCATTTATTCTTTCTGGTTTTCTTTAGGTTGTTTTAGGCAGGAGGGCAAGTCTACTCTGCCTGCTACTCCATCTTGGCTGCAAGCAGAAATACTCAAAGAAAATTTTATTGTGCCTTTACTTTCTTGATCAAGATTTTCCTGCTTATTTTCTATTTTCAAGGGCTTGTTAATTCAATCTGGTATTGTAGACCCAGCTTTCTGAAACATAATATTATGAATCTTATAACTCTTCTTTTCAAAAAGTTTTTCTTCTGCATTCAACTTTGTAACCACCTATAGAGAAATTATATATGTTGATCTCTACGTTTAATTATCTTTAAGGTTACCAACATTCCTTTTATTATATAGGTTCGCCATTCTTCAGTTCCTAATTTTAATTAATCTTTTGGTTGGTTGCTTAATATTTTAAAGTAGTTTTCAGCAGAGGTACATAAATGATGAGTTTTTTTAAAAAATCTTTGCATATGAAAGAGTATCAATTACCTTCAAGCATAGATAATAATTTCACAATTCTTGCCAAATCTCTTCTCCTCAAGATTCTATAGACATTGCTCTATTGTCTTCTGGTAAGTACCATTACAGCAAAGGTTTTCCTACAAACAAAAAAGAAGGCTGAGATTGCCATCCTGGTATCTGACAAGGCAGAATTTATGTCAAAATTTGTGGTAAATATAACAGTGGGGACAGTGCAAGTGATTTCTTCCTTGACCTAAGTCTCTAGAAGCATGTTGCTTAATTTACAAATGTGTTAGGTTTTCTCTAGTTATTGATTTTTAGCTTAATTCTCTTGTGGTCAGAAGACATACTTTTATTACTGAGTCCTTTTAAATTGAGCTTGGCTCCACATATGATCTTTTGTGGTGTCTGTGCCATGGAAACTTGAAAAGAATGTGTATTCTGTAGTTGTTAGGTGCAGTGTTAGGTTTTTCTTGATGATCCAATCAGAAAATATTTTATTTTAGGAGGTAAGTTTATATATATTGCTATGACTGGTATTTTTATTCCTAGCTTCGTCGTATTGTTTTATGTTATATTTACTCAGATCTTTGACCTTTGATTTTTTAGTTCTTTTAATATTTAGAATGAGTTACGTTTTATTCTACTGTTTATTCTACTACTGGTATTCTAGTGTTCACCATTATACTGATATCTTTACAGACAGTCCTTGGTTTATAATTTTTTGACTTCATGATGGTGCAAAAATGGTACACATTCAGTAGAAACCACACTTTAAATCTTGACTTTTGATCTTTTCCACCACTAGTAATATGCGGTACGATGCTGCTGGCAAGCTCGCAGCCAGTCAAAGCAATCTTGAGAGTATGAACAACTGATACGTGGACAACCATTTTGTTTTTCACTTGCAGTACAGTATTTATTAAATTACATGATGTATTTAACACTTTGTTGTAAAATAGGCTTGTGTTCGATGATTTGCCCTGTTGTAAGCTAATGTGAGTGTTCTGAGCGCATTTAAGGCAGGCCAAGCTATGATGTTCCATAGGTTGGGTGTATTAAATGCATTTTCAGTTTATTCTATTTTCAACTTCAAATGGGTTTATTAGGACATATTCCCATTATAAGTCAAGGAGGATCTGTATATAATTTTCTTAGTCCTCCTCTTTTACTTAGGTTCTACTACCTGGCATCTTTGACTTCTGCTTATTACCTACGAGGAAACTAACCAGCGTATTGAACTTTCACCTCTCGTGTTTTACCCTTTCTTCCAGTTTTATTCTTAGTTGTATTATTTCTACCTAATCAGAGCATGTAATATACATGATACTGTTCTTCTATCCTTACTCACAATTTTATTTTAGAATAATATATTCCCTGCTAACCCCTTGTCCTTTTCTTTTTTTTTTTTTTTTTAATTTTTTTTTAATGTTTATTTATTTTTGAGACAGAGAGAGACAGAGCATGAACGGGGGAGGGTCAGAGAGAGGGAGACACAGAATCTGAAACAGGCTCCAGGCTCTGAGCTGTCAGCACAGAGCCCGACGCAGGGCTCAAATTCACGGAGTGCGAGATCATGACCTGAGCTGAAGTCGGCCGCTTAACTGACTGAGCCACCCAGGCGCCCCCCCTTGTCCTTTTCTGAAATGTTATCAACTATCTCTTAGTTGGAGGAATTAATTCTTAAATAGATTTCTCAGGATTCTTTGAATTCTTGCATATTTATTGAAGCGTTTTCTATAACCTTGATAATTGAAAAACAGTTCAACTGATATTAAATCCTTGTTTCATACTTTCTTTGCTTGAGTTTCTTGAAAATGTTATCCCACTCTTTGTTTTTTTATGCTGCTGTTGGTAAGCTTAATGTCAACCTGATTTCATTTCCTTTTCAAGTGATTTGGTCCTTTTGCCTGGAGTCTCAGAAGATTTTAATTGTTACTATTATTATGATTTAAAGTCTAAGACATTTACTAGCTCTGTCTCAAAGTGACTGTGCTGGGTCAATTTTCTTAAATGTACCGTGAGTTCTTTCAGTCTGTACATTCAGGTCTTTCATTTCAGAGAGCTGTGAATTACAGTTTTAAATGTTTTACTGTTTTGTGTTTCTTCTTCAGTGACTCCCATTATAGATATTATTGAATCTTATTTATATATCTTTTGTTGGTGTTTCTCTCTGGCCCTTTTTCTTTATTCTAATTATCTTCTCTCTTTTCATTTTTTATCCTTTACACGCCTTCACATACTTTCAGTTATGTATACTATCCCTTCATTTATGAGATTTTGTCTTTTCTTTTAGTTTCTTCCCTTAGTTCGTTGTCAGAGTTTTAAAATTTTTGATTCATGGTATTTTTTTATACTGGCAGTTGCTGATTTAATTCTATTTAATTCATGTTGAAATATCATGTAACCATTTTTTTCTGCTTTGTGGCTTTCTTTTCTTTCTTTTTCTTTTTCTTTCTTTTGTTGTTGTTGTTGTTGTTGTTTGTTGTTTGCTGTAGTGGGGAGAATGCTTTCATTTGCCCAAAAGTTTTAATTCTCATCTCCTATTTTTTAAACTCCCGTATTAACTTGGTTTAGATGCTGGGTTCTTTTTGTTGTTCACATGTACATAGGTCAGCCTTTCCTGGACATGATGGGCAGGCAGTCTGTGCAGATGGGATTTGGATAGTTTCATTTATTTCTTAGTTCAAGAGTACCTTCTTTTACTGCAAAATAAAATATACTTTTTTTAAAAAAAGTTTATTTATTTGGGGGAGGGACAGAGAGAGAGAGAGAGAGAGAGAGAGAGAATACCAAGCAGGCTCTGCACTTGTGAGTGTGGAGCCTGACGCTGGGTTTGAACTCACGAACCATGAGATCATGGCCTGACCTGAAACCAAGAGTCAGATGTTTAACCGACTGAACCACCCAGGCACCCCAAGAAGTGCACTTTAAAAAATAAACGTTCCCATGGGGCGCCTGGATGGCTCAGTAGGTTGAGCGTCCAACTTCGGCTCAGGTCATGATCTCGCAGTTCGTGAGTTCAAGCCCCGTGTCGGGCTCTGTGCTGACAGCTCAGAGCCTGGAGCCTGCTTCGGATTCTATGTCTCCCTCTCTCCGTCCCTTCCCTGCTCATGCTGTGTCTCTCTTTGTCTCTCAAAAATGAATAAACGTTAAAATAAATAAATAAATAAACAAACAAACAGACAAACAAACAAATAAATGTTCCCTTGTCTTTCTGGTCCACCTTCTTGTGATTCTGTGATGCTCGGTTGTTTCAGTAGGACCCTGATCTTTTGCCCTTCCTTCTTTCCCTTTACTATCCACCTTCCAACTGCTCCTGTCAGAATTGGTGCCTGCCTGAGAGTGCCACTCTTGTCCTGCACACTGTCCAAGCCCTTCCTTTTGAACCCTCAGTAACCTGTTCTCTGATCCACTCGGTATCAGAACTGTATCTCAATCTTTTATCACGCCGGGCGGGGCCCTCTATTTCTGGGGTGTATATTTCCAAGCACAATGTGAGTCCTTCCCTCTTGTGCTCCCTGACCCTCTTTTGCATAATCCCCGCCTGACTCTACTCTAGTTGACCCTGGTGCTGACTCTTCAGGCCTCAGATGCTTATTTCCTCACAGCCATCCAGGGTTTAAACACGTTCTATCTCCCGCGTATGTTGTAGGCTTTAGCCACGGAGTGATTTTACTTTCTTTCCTTTTCAAGATGGTTTCTAGGGAGAATGTGTGGAGAGATTAAAATTTACATGGCCACCGTTATTCTGCAGAAATCTTGAAACTCACATGTTCTTAGGCTCTTGCTCCAGCTTAAGAAAACAGCCCTAGAAACTCTAGAAGAAGCATGTAAGTGTGCAACCATATTATAAGTATGGTCATGAAGATGGTAGGTATTTCTGTCCAGTAGCCCTGCATTCAAAGACTGCCAAGGGAATATATATGTGTTTGTAAGTTAAAGCAAAATGTTTAAGAAATGATGTATTGTTCTTTGATTCTCTACCAACGTTTTTAGTAAACCTGCTTCTACCCTAAGCCCACAGTATGTAGTGCTCTGAGGTTTGGTTCAGATTTTTTACCCCCTTTGGTCAGGTGGGTTCACATGCAAGGATGCTACATATTATGTCTAGTTTCTTCTGTTTCCTCTCGTGGAGGCTAGTGTTTGCTGCCTTGGTGGACATGGGGCGGGGGTGGGGGGGTGGGATGTAACTGGGAGTGAGGGAGGAAGAACCGTGACGGGCTAGTTCTGAAGACAGCTAATGGGAGTTCATTGCCCTTTTTATCTGTAGTGTGATCTCTGAGTCCCATAGTTAGAGGTAGACAGAGCAAATCCATCTTTTTCTGTTTTCTTTGGGACCAGGTTTTGATTCTTATGGTGGAATTCAAGAATATGTTGTTCATGTCTTCAGCACTGGCATTAGTGAAAATCCCCTGGAGACTTTGGCATCTGGTCTTTAGTTTCCAGTGCGCTTGCCAGTTTTCATCTTTTTGTAATTCTTCATGGGTATTATCATGGAAATTGGAAGAAAGGCATATTAGGCCCTGCTGGTTTGCCCTGAGACTAACCCAGAAGTCCTACCAATTATTTTTCAGTAATGAATAGGAAAAGATGATATTTAGGGGACTGATGCAGTTATTCTTAGTAATATTACTTATCTCTTAAGTAGTCTACTTTAAAAATTTAATAAGATTTCTTAATAAAAATATACATGAAAACAATCTCTCCATATATAACTTTATATCAAGTGAATTTAAGTTACATATTTCCTCACCACATTTAGTCAAAATCTTGTAATTCCCATGCCTAAATTCTTTATTCATGGTTATGTATGCATGTTAAAATGACTTTTTAAGGAACATGGGATTTATGCAAACCCAGTCACCTGGACCCACATAACAAGGAAAAGAAGTCCCTCCAGGAATTTCACTGGTACAGTTGACCCTTGAATGGCACAGGTTTGAACCACATGGGTCCACTTATACACAGAATTTTAAATATAAATACAGCACAGTACAGCAAATGTATTTTGTTTTTTCTAGTTTACTTGGTTATAAGAACATAGTATATACTACATATAACATATAATACATGTGTTAATCAACCACTTATGTTATTGGCAAGGGTTCTGGTCAACAGTAGGCTAAGTTGTAAGTAATTAAGTTTTGAGAGAGTCAAAAGTTGTACATGGAGGTTTGACTTCACAGGGGTCAGCACCCCTAATCCTCAAATTGTTAAAGGTCAACTGTATAACGGCTAAAAATGTGACCTTTGTGGTTAGATCTGATTTAGGTCTTATCTCTTCCATTTGTTATTTGTGTGACCTTGGGCAAGTTACTTACCATCTATAAGCGTCCGTTCCTTTGTGTGTAAAATGTAACATTAGGAGTACCTACCTCACAGGCACTTACGTGAGCATTTAGAGAAAGACTATGTATAAAACATCTAGCTAGCGTAGTGCCTGGAATACGGTCACAGCTCAGTTGCTCGAGATGAAATGGTAACGATGATGATGATGCTCACGAGGAGGTAACAGGACGGATATTACTATGCGGGTGTTTCTTGAGTTTTTTAATCAGTAACTTTTTTTTTTTTTTTTCAAAATCTCATCTGCAAAAATATCATCATGCCTATTTCTATTCTAAATATTTGATACTGCTTTTCAGGGTGTGGCTTTTTATGACAGATGGTCAGCAGCTAGTGGCAAAATGAGTATGGAATTTAATAGCATTTCATTTATTTATGGGGAATGTTTTACTGCCCCACCCTTCAACTAGTTGGAAAATGAAAGTCAAATACTGGAAACTCTATTTATAAATGGACAGTGCTGTGATCTCAGTGTCTGAAACTGTAGACTTTTAGAAAATATTTATAGCATATTGGAAACTAGTCACTGATCAGGGTCCTGTTATTTTTAAAGCAAATCCGGAGAATATGAAATTTGAGTTAAGTTAAAATTGAATGCTAAAATGTCATCAAAGATAATTAACTGCATACCATATTATGTAAGTTTTTAAGAGAAGAGGGTGGAGGAAATGATTATCTCTTTTGTTAGTAGAGGCATTTTGAAGTTAATAGAGATATTTGGTAATAGAGCCTTGAAAATAAGCTGAATGAATGGAAACGTAAGACATTCAAGGAGATAGTGAGGCCACGCCCACATCTTACTAAGGAGACAGTTTAGCATAGTGGTGAGAAGTTGGGAATTCAGGAGTTAATTTGCCTGAGTCTCAAACCCAATTCTATCACCTGTTCAACCACATGATCTTGCAAATCATTTAGTTTCTCCGTGCCAAGGTTGTATCTATGTCCTAGTGTCAAGGATTAAATACAATAATGCATGTAAAGCATCTAAAGTGATATGTGGCACATAATAAATGCTCTATTAATACTAGCTACTGTTATTCAAAGTAGCCTGGCCAAAACAAACTGCAACATAAAACTGCAACCAAACTCCAGTTTGGCTGTTACAGACATGGATGAAACATGCCCATTTCACTGGTTTAGAGATAGGTCTCTGTCATTAAGCGGTCAATGGGAACAACATGCTACGGTTCTTTTTCTTCACATAGTTCTTTGCCAACTTACTGCCATAATCATTAATGTAAGCTGGGGTGGGTAGTGAGCATTGCACAGCAAAGATCTTTGAACAGTCCTTTAGGTGCCTATCTTAAGAAGCTAATTAGAGAGCTCTGCTTTGTCCCTATCAGTCTGGAGCCCAAACATTTGTCATAGTAAAAACTTCCATTACCTTGCCGTAATAAAATGAGGTCATTTACATGAACTTCATTATTGAAAACTCATTTCCCACATACATCATCAGTCATTATTCAGAGATATAAATTTCACAAATGGAATCAACAACCTAATGAAGATAGTATTGCTTGTATAGCAAACTACACCATGTCCTTTAATCTGAAAAATAGGGAAAATCCCTAGATAACAGATGACATTATATCTTTTTTATATGCAGTTCATGATAAGTAGACTGCGACTTAGCTATTTTTGACACTGATACTTCTGAAACAAGAGTCTCACATGGGAGAGAATATGTTACACGTCTTAGAAACTGAAGTTATAGCTACACCAGTATATTTCATAAGGGGAATTCTTACCAGCAAGAAGAAAGGATGGGAATATAAATGTTCCACTGTTCCATATTATTCTTATATGCGTGTCTCAGGTTATAGTCTTGTATGTGTGGTTATATTCTTTCCATGTCCGCAGAGTCACGATCCCATTCTGCAATAAAGGTGTTGTTTTTAAGCTACCAGCTTATTCAGCACATATTGTATCTCAAGCTTTATGTGTATGTGCTTTATGTAGGCTACCTCATTGAATTCTCAAAACAGTTCTGTAAGAAGGTACTTTTATCCACCTTCTTTTTTTTGTTTTGTTTTGTTTTTTTTAATTTTTTTTTAACGTTTATTTATTTTTGAGACAGAGACAGAGCATGAACGGGGGAGGGTCAGAGAGAGAGGGAGACACAGAATCTGAAACAGGCTCCAGGCTCTGAGCAGTCAGCACAGAGCCCGACGCGGGGCTCGAACTCACGGACCGCGAGATCGTGACCTGAGCCAAAGTCGGACGCTTAACCGACTGAGCCACCCAGGCACCCCACTTTTATCCACCTTCTGCTAGTGAGTGGGGAAAAAAGGCTCTGGATTATAGAGCCTTGTGGACTTGAGATGCAGACCCTGAAAGGCTATGCCCTTCCAGACTGTGCAGGACTGCATGTCAGAGAGTGAGGTCTTCAGAACTGGTCAGGAGGAGGACCACAAACTACTGAAGCAGTTCACAGTCTACTTTCTAGTGCTTTGGTTGTATGGAAATAAAACTTCCGAACAGTATAAGGTACAAAATTATCAGGAAGTACTACAATATTTGTCACATTACCTATAAATACATAGATACATAAAGAAGATAGAAGCTAACACATGTTGTAATATAACAATATTCCATCCCCATAAGCATTTATGAGTTTGATGAAGCCACTATTTATGTATAAGATTGTGGTGATCACACATTTGATTTCACTGAAGACTGTGTCATGAACACACAAAACACTTTTTTTTTTCCATCTCACTTTGGTACACATATCTCTGGGGAAGAAACTGCATCATATGCAAAACAATTGTGTTCAAGGTACTTATATCCCTATACAGGGGTGTTTTAAAGGGACTGATGGTAGGGAGTTATCAATGGGTTTCCTAAGGTACTTTCTGAGGACCTAGGATGTATTTTCAAGGGTAAGCCATTATCATTATACATGGGCTCATTACATAAGTGTCCTAGAAGCTAGTCACCCATCTTTTGCTCTATTGAAGAAAATCAAGAAGTTAGAACATATAATCACATGTGACTTCCTGTAACAAGTCTCAAGATTAGTGATTCTCACCCTGAGCTGTGTGGTAGAATCAGCTGCATTTGTGACAAGGGTACCAAGATAGTTCAGCTGGGAAAGAATAACCTTTTCAATAAATGGTACTGGGATAACTGGATATCCACATGTGAAAGGATGAAATTGGATCCCTACCTCACAGCATACACAAAAATTCACTTAAAATGGGTCAGAGACCTAAGTGTAAGAGCTAAAACTATAATGCTCTCAGAAGAAAATGTAGAAGTAAATCTCTGCGACCCTGGATTAAGCCCTGGTTTCATAGATAAAACACCAAAAGCAACAAAAGGAAAAATAGATAAGTTGGAACACATCAAAAATTTTGAACCTTTGTTCTGCAAATGATACTATCAAGAAAGCAAAAAAACAAAAAAACAAAACAAAACAAAAAAAAAACAACCCAGAGACTTGGAGAGAACATTAACAAATCACATATCTGATAAGGGACTTGCATCCAGAATATATCCAGAATATATACAACCCAGTTACAAATTATAAAAAGACAATCCAATTTAAAAATGAGCAAAGTATCTGAATAGACATTTCTCCAAAGAAGCTATACAAATAGTCGATATCCACATGAAAAGGAAAATGTAAATCAAAACCACAGTGAGATACCACTTCATACTAAGATGGCGATAATCAAAAAGACAGACATTAACAAGCGATACTGAGGATGTGGACAAATTGGAATGCTCATACCAGGCTGGTGAGAGTGTAAATGGCACAGCTGCTTTGGAAAACAGTTTGGCAGGTCGTTAAATGTTAAATATAGAATTACCATATGATCCAGCAAGTCCAGTCCTAGGTATATATGCAAGAGAAATGACAACAAGGGTCCATACAAAAACTTGTACATGAGCAGCCATAACAGGATTATTCATAATAGCCAAAAAGTGGACCGAATGTCCATCAGCTGATGGGTGGATAAAGAAAACATGTTATATCCGTACAATGAAATATTATTCAGCCATTTAAAGGAATGAAGTACTTGATAAATGTTACAACATGGATGAACCTTGAAAACATTACACTTAGTTAAAGAAGCTAGTCACATAAGACCACATATTCTATGATCCCATTTCTATAAAATGTCTGGAATAGGCACATCTGAAGGAACGCTACAGATTAGTGATTGCCTAGGGCTTCTGCGAGGGTACATAATTTTTATTTAGTAGGGGAAAAAAATAAAATTCGATTTTGTTTTATTAGATGTTATTTTATAATTCTGAATACTCTAAAAATATTTAACCGTACACTTTATTTTTTTTTATGTTTATTTATTTTGAGAAAGAGAGTGAGAGAGAGAAAGAGAGCATGGGGGAAGGGCAGAGAGAGAGGAGAGAGAGAATGCCAAGCAGGCTCCGCCCTGTTAGCACAGAGCCTATTGCAGGGCTCAAGCTCACAAACAGTGAGATCATGACCTGAGCTAAAATCAAGAGTGGGATGCTTAACCGACTGAGCCACCCAGGCACCCCCAACTGAACACTTTAAATGGGTGAATTGTATGATTTGTAAATTATATTTTAATAAAGCTAATTTAAAACAAATTACTTTTATGAATCTGCATGCCCAGGCTGAAGCACATGTCAATGAGATCACGCTCTTTTGGTGGAACTCATGCATCAGTATGTTTTAAAGCTTCCCAGGTGATTGCATTGTGTAGCCAGGGTCAAGAACCATCGCTCTAGAATCAGGTCTAAACTAAATGAATTTCTAATTTAGGAAACGCTGAAGGAGTTCCAGTCCTGTGTAACAGGGCTCCAAGGGACTTTCTCCAATCTTGCTACTCAAAGTGTGGTCCTCAGACCAGCAACAACCGTACTACCCGGGAACCTGCTAGAAATGCAGATTCCTGGCCCCACCTGCTCAAATAAATCAGATCCACCGTTTAACAGGATCTCCTAGGGATCTGCATGTACATTAATGTTTGAATAGCTCTGTTCCAGAGCAGTGGTCGCAACCCGGTGCCTCTCGGTTGCACACTGGAATCAGCTAGGAGTTCAAAAAAGTACTGATGCCTGGGTTCTGCCCCACAGTGATCTTTCTGGTTACGAGATGTAGTCGGAGCATCTGGATGTGAAAGCTCCTCAGGTAATTCTTTACTTTTATTTATTTTTGACAGAGAGAGAGAGAGAGACACAGGTAGAGCACGAGTTGGAGAGGGGCAGAGAGAGGGAGACACAGAATGAGAAGCAGCCCCAGGCTCTCAGCTGTCAGCACAGAGCCTGACATGGGGCTCAAACCCACGAACCACGAGTTCATGACCTGAGCGAAAGTCTGGCACTTTTCTGACTGAGCCACCCAGGGGCCCCGCTCCTCGGGTAATTCTAACGTGAGATAAAGTGAGAATAACTTCAGTTACAATACTGTTCGGAGACATTTAATGGTGAAGAGAAGATATGATGGTTAAAGGTAAAATAAATACATAAATATGTGGAAAAACTGCATAAAAAAGTAGAGGTTATTGGTGACAAAAATTTCCAGAGGCGCAGAGAAGAAAGGATGGCACTATGACGGCAGTGCAAGAGGTTTGCCCTAAAAATACGCAGGAAGAGGAAAAGATAAAAAAAGAAAAGCCTAAGCATTTTTCTCTCCAGGTACAGGAGTGAGATCTTTTATATGATTATTAGAGACCACTCAACTTTAGATGATCAAGGATTTGTGAGCCTTTAAGAGTATTTTAAACTGCACTGAAAACACGTGCCTGCTCATTGAACTTTCCTCTCTTTTAATCTAAAAAGAGAATGTCCGTTTATTAATCCAGTGGTAGAGATTTTTCTCCCAGTAACCAGAGCGCTGGAGTCCAGTTTCTTGGTTCTGGGGAAACCGAGTTCCTCCTGGGAGCTGAGCCGAGTCAGGGAGGTGTTTATTCTTCCTTCCAGGCATCGTCATTATTGGGCTACACCTCTATAATGACCAGTAGTTCTGTGCCCTTTGCTGGTCACTTGAGAATCATGACTCTAAACTATTCCCTATGCAATACTATGGAGCTTGCAGGGCTGGTCTTTGAGATCCCTGTTTATCACCCGACTCCCCAACACCCCTCACCTGCCGGGTTCTCCTGTGTTCTTCTCCGGAGGCTTGAGTCCCCTTCTCCCATCCAGCATCAGTGTGCTGTGCCCTGGTCTCCCCTGCAGTGAGCCACACGGTTTCTGTGCCTTCCCGAGTGGATGTGTGTATGTGTATATGTGTGTGCATAATCACTTTCGTGCAACTGTACCGGTAACTTAGTGCGGCATAGCTGTTAAAGGAAACCCACAGTCCCTCCCTCTCTCCCTACCCCCTTCTTTCCTTCTCCCTCTTCTTCCCCCCCCCCCCCCCCCGCCTTTTCTTCCTCCATCTTCTCTCCTCCCCATCCTCCTTTCCTCTCCTCCCCTCCTTCTCAGGCATTAAGACCCTGCACCCATTATTGAAACAAAGCCTTTAGTGTCGAGATTTGAGAACCCAGTGACTCTAAACCCATTATTGTGTTTTCTCCGTTTTGGTAAAAGCAATCCTGTTCTTAAATGTGCATGGGAATTCTCAGACTCCTGAGAGGGAATTACATGATCAATCGTTGTGATGACTACATTGCAAGCAGGTAGAATACAATCACATTCCAAAAGTTAACATGTTTAAATATTACATGTATGTCCTAGTTTGGATAGTTTTTCCTGTCTTTAAAATCCTGTAAAATACCTGAGTTTTCCCCCTTGTTACGCTTTTAAATGTGTTTGTGGGGCCTTAGAAATTTTTAGAAATTATATACTACTTTTAAAAAATCTTAAAAATTTCCCAATTATCATAATACATACTAGTTATAAAAATTAAAAGTCCTGATAACCTCACTCCACCCATCCATCCCCCCCCAGTTAACAGTTTGGTGTGTATTTTTTTTTCATATTCCCATAATTACTTCCCATGTAGGTATGTATCTTTTTAAAAATCCACCTGGAGATATTTCTAAAATCCATCATTTCCCAAAAGGCTAGCCCCAGGGAATTAGTACATGAACTTGTCTGGGCTTTTAATTTATATTTTGAGGGGGAGTAATCCAAGATTTATGGTATTTTACTCAGTCGCTAAATGTACATTTGATTTCTTTGGTTTATTTAATAAATTTCTTGGAGTGACTAAGGGTGTTTGATCACTGTTTTATTCACTGATCACATACTGTCTTCTTGCCTCATATCCGTAACCACATCCTTTTCAAAATATTCCAATGACTACATTTTAAAAAGTAGTATCATAACATGCTCAAGAGAATTGGTTGTTTTTTGTTTGGGTTTTGTTGTTGTTTTTGTTCCTATTTGCATCATGGTGATTCTGCCTGTGGAGATTTTTCCAGGACCTAATCCGTCACCAGGATTACTCACAAACTCAGGTATTCCAAACGTCATCTCTTCTTTTTAGTTTCCTTATTTTGAAATATCTGTGACTCTTCTGAGTAATGAAAAAAATATGAATGAGTAACATACAGAGAAACTCTTTCTAAAAGTTATTAGAAAAATATCCTTTATTTAACTGTGCCTAATGCTTTGGGGTATTCCAGTGAACTTTGCTTTTAAAGACAAGTGGTTATGTACTAATATCTTGGCCCTGACGTTTTTGGATATTTTTTTGAATTGAATGAATTTTGTTTTGTTTTTAGGTAGTCCAGAAAAATTCTATCTTTATTTTTAAGTCACCTTAAAATTTTAACATGCAGATTTTACTCAGCTAACTGTAAATCTCATCAATAGTATTAACTTTTTCTCAATGATAAGACTTTATAAAATGCATCCATTCTGATTTCCCCTCCTGACTTACTTGCTATTATTATCCAGATTTTAACTCTATTTACTTTGAACCCACAAATTAGACATCATCATTATCATCATCATCATCATTATCCTGTTTAGATTTTCTCATGTTTACCATTTTCTTTGCTAATCGTGCTTATTTGCATTCAGAGTTTCTGGAATCAAACTCTAGTTCCTATCATTTTGGACTGGTTGACAGTCTCCAGGACAATCAGATAGTTAGTTGCCTCAGGAAGAAAATGAGAAAAGTCCTGGGAAATAGCCCCCTCTCCCCAGCAACCCTGCCTCTGGTGCCTGCGGGACTAGAGGCATCCCTGTGTATTTCCCTCCCAGTCTCTAATTGGTGTGTTTTATGGAGTGGAGAACAAGGAAATCTTATAGAATACTGAAGTTAAAAGCACTCACTTTGAAGAGCTGTCCTTTATTCTGAGATCATATTCTTCCTACCTTTTTGGCTGTTAAAATCGTCTTTATTTCATAAAATAATGCTGATGGTAGTTGAAACTTGGGGTTTTCTTAATTAATTAAATTTTGCTAAAAAATATTTTTTTTTACTTGGCAAATACACAATTCTATGTTCCTTGAAATCCTAAGCCATTGCTGCTGATAGCTACCTGTGATTTGGGGGTGTGGCTATTGGGCTGCCTGAAACCATGTCCTCTTGGTTACATCAGGGACCTTAGTGATTATTCAGTTGTATACAAAGCCTACAGTGTTAACAAGTAGTACTTTGCAACCTTTTATTGGGTTCTCAAATAGTCCTCTCCCCACAGTTGAAATTGCATCTAACAACTTCTTACATAAGGCTGAGTACATACTAGCAAATGTCCTGGGTGCATCATGCACTCCCCACATACATCTGGTGGTGTTAATACTCTCATTTTTTTGAGAACACCATTTTGAGAGTCACATGATCTACGATTTGACCAATAACTTTGTGCCTTCCTTACTTGTAACATAAGGGGTTGGTCTGTGATCCCCAAGTTTCTGTTCACCACTAATGTAGGTTGTGATAGTAGTATTGATGCTGCTATCCTGGCAGATGTTATTTCCGCGTCTGCCTGTGAATGGTCAGCGTGAAGCCTACACAGAACAACTTGGGTTCTCATTGCCCCTCTGTAAGGAACGGCCGCGTATAAATACAGCCACATCGTTCATTGCAAAGGGTCACAGGAGTCTTTAATTTTTTTTTTAATCTTTTATTTTATTTTTGAGAGAGAGAGAGAGAGAGAATGAGCAAGCAGAGGAGGGGCAGAGAGAGAGAGAGGGAGACACAGAATCCGAAGCAGGCTTCAGGCTCCCAGCTGTCAGCACGGAGCCCGATGCGGGCCTCGAACTCACGAACCGTGAGATCATGACCTGAGCCGAAGTTGGACGTTTAACCGACTGAGCCACCCAGGTGCCCCAAGGGTAACAGGACTCTTATTTTTTAATTGTCATAGTACTTGACACTGAAAGTCTTATCAGATGTTCATCATTGCTATCATGGGGACAAATGATGAATTGAAGACGCACCAACTGCAGATTTTAGAGATCTCTGAATGCATGACAAAGTTGTTAATTGGCAGGTTTGTTATTTCCTGTAGTGCAAGAAAGGGAAATATTAAAAATCATCATATTGATTTGAGAGAGGAAATTAATGTGTCCTAAAAAATTCTCTTCTAGTGAAGGAAGCCCATCCCCCAGAAAGGAGCTGCTGCATAATATCGACCCAAACTTTGTGGATATTTCACCGTGTGAGTACCTTGTTTATTGCTACTAAACTGAATCCCTTTGGCTCACGAACACAGTTTTACTGCCTGGTTTGTCTCTAGCCTAACGTTCTCCTTTGCCACTTGAGTTTGCTGACAGGGTAAACAGTTCTCCATAACACCTGCTGTACTGATCACATCGTGGCTTCAGTGGCACAGGGGGTAAATTCTGTTCTTGGCTCTGCCTATTACTAGCTATGTGATCTTCCAGCCATTTCATCTCCCTGCCTCAGCTTTTCCTGAGGGTCCTAGAGGCTCCTGCTCACTGTGGGAGTCATGTTATTGTTGTTGCCTTTTTCTCACCTGAGAGTTCCAGAGCCTTCTTCCAGGAAACCCAAGGTCAAATAAGCTACCACATCATCTGATGGAGCTGGCCAGCTGCTACCCAGCACCTGCTGCATCACACAGGTGTGACTCACCCAGCAATCCTGGAAGTAATTTAGCTTGATTCTGGCTACTGCCAAGATTAAGCCATAGGTAGCCCCATTGATTCTGCAGGGAAGGAAGCCATTTGTGCTCTCAGGTCACTACAGTTTGTAACAGTGCTGTGTAAATGCCATGCTAGTGGCCCTGAGGACCCAAGCTTAGTGAGTTTGGGCCTGGAAAGCCTTAACTCTTAGGCCCTTTGTCCAGCCTCCATCATAAAGCCTGGTGTCTTCAGAAAATAATGCTCCTCCATTTCTTTCATTCATTGTACATTCGCCTCCTTTCTAGGTATACTGCCACCCCCTTTATTCGTTCCTTCCTTCAGGCTCTCCTTACTTCTTTGTCCTCTCCAGTCTGTGTCACAGCCTGGCACAGGGTTTCCTTGCTTGGACAGCAACCCCACAGTAACTCTGTCCACGGGCATCCGCGGCCCCACTCTCCCACCTGCCACTCCTTGCCCTGCTAGACGCTTGCCTTTTCTAAGGAGGCAGATCGTCCTATTTTTGTCTTGAAAATGCTTTTCTCTGTGGCTGAAACACCTTACCCTGCCCTCCCACAGGTTCTCCTCATTCCTTAAAACTCAATAGAAACGTCCCATCTATGTGAACACTCCTTGGAGCCCCAGAAAGTCCTTCCTCAGCATCCCTTTGTACATATCTGTGTGTAAATCCTTCATCGAATTCTCTTATACTGTGCCTTCATTTCCCACTAAGCTGAGAGCTCCTGGAAGTCAAGCTCTGTGGCTGATTCATCTTTTCATCCTCATAAGTTAACATGAATACCCAGCACTGGGTAGGCCCTTGGTAATAATTTCGTGATGACTAATGGAGGGGCGTTGGGATAGCATTAGGACCAGAGTAGAAGCATTAGACTTGGAAAGGAAAGGGCCTGAGGCAGTATGGAGAAATTGGAGTCACTTATGTCCCTGGGAGAGACAAGGGTACTTCTATGTCCATATGGTAGCCACTAGCCATTTGTGGCCATTGAACATTTGAAATGTGGCTAATTGTGGATTGAGATGTGCTAAAGTATAAAATACATATCAGATTCTGAGGATTTAGTATTAAAAAATGTGAAATATATCATAAAATATATTTACTAGTTGAAATGGCAATATTTTGGATATGTTGAGTTAAATACATTATTATTAATTCCACCTCTTTCCTTTTCCTGTGGTTAATAGAGAATGTAGAATTACATATGAATTTGCATTATATTTCTGTTAGTCTACAAGGATTGTTCTAGAAGGTGCTAGGAAGTGATTTGATCAGCAGTGTGAGAGGAGCAGAGACTCCCATGACTAGTTACTAAGAACCCAACATCCATGGTTTTTAACCTTTTCTCTGCCCCAGCACAGCAAAGGGGTGTGACACGTTATAGTCCATAACTGGCTCACGGGAGCAGTGATTCTTTTTTATTTATTTATTTTTTAAATATTTTTTTTTAACATTTATTTATTTTTGAGACAGAGCATGAACGGGGGAGGGTCAGAGAGAGGGAGACACAGAATCTGAAACAGGCTCCAGGCTCCGAGCTGTCAGCACAGAGCCTGACGCGGGGCTCGAACCCACGAACTGTGAGATCATGACCTGAGCCGAGGTCGGCCGCTCAACTGACTAAGCCACCCAGGCGCCCCACGAGAGCAGTGATTCTTGACCAGTGAGATCAGAATCTCTCGCAAGAAGGGAAGAGAGGGGAGGCAGGAAGGGTTTTTAAGACTTGTAGGTAATTTAACACACTGAGAAACCCAGTATGAAGACCAAGGATGTGCTGAGTATGCTGCACACATTGTAATAGTTGCCACTGTCCTTAACCAACTATGTTCCATCTACAGAAGAAAAGCCTTAAGCCCCCTCCACTCGCCAAGCTGAATTTTTCTTAGCAGCAGAAATGGGGGCGTAGGTTGTATGTTTCTGGGTAAGTCGGTTGTAATGCTGCCTGCGGCAGGTTCTTAGTACGTACAACCCGCTGTGGATCTGCTACCTCCCCTAAAGTGCCGCAGCTAAATCACAGCATGGCACAAGGTTTCTCCAGTGTAAAAGTTGAGAAGGCATGGAAATCAGAAGAGAGAATCATCTTAGTTTTGCCACCCATCGATTCTAGGGCCTTGAGCAAGTCCCTCCACTTTTCCTGGACTCAGTTTCCCACATATTAAGTGATGGACTTATGAAGACCCTTTACTGCTGTCACAAAGTCAGGGACATTTTCTGGCCTTCTGCTGCTCCCACCCCCCTTCCTTAAAGCCCCCTCCAGGCCTCCCTGTTGGCCTGCCCTGCCAACTAGGAACTCCTGCCTGTCATGAGGGACATTGTCTGGTGCTGGCATCGACGTGGAACCACATTCACCGTTGGTCCACAGAAACGGGGTGCTCACTTCTGTCTCTGCCTGCCAGTGGCCAAGTGCCACTCCTCCTCGTACATGGACAACACCATGGGCTTTTCTCCCCAGTTTTTATATTCATTTCAATCTACCTTGCAGCAGAAGTTGAAAAAAGGAGAGCTATCTTTGGGGTCCTGCTCCTTTATGGGAGGATGAAACAAGCTCATTGCCTTTTCTATGCAACTAATTGGGGGGATTAAATCCATCTATAAGAAAATATGTATTTATAGGACAACCAAGTCTTCAAATTTACACATTCTTTTTTTCCAAAGTTTATTTACTTATTTTTGAGAGAGACAGAGACAGCATGAGTGGGGGAGAGGCAGAGAGATAGATAGAGAGAGAGAGAGAGAGAGAGAGAGAGAGAGAGAGAGAGAGAGAGAATCCCAAGCAGGATCCACACTGTCACCACAGAGCCCGGTGCGGGGCTCAAACTCACGAAACTGTGAGATCATGACCTGAGCCAAAACCAAGAGTTGGACGCTTAACCGACTGAGCCACCCAGGCGCCCCAAATCCTACTTATAGGGTATGTTTCATGAATATGTTCTAGAGGCTTTGTGGAATAAGATCATACAGCAGCCGATCTAGAATTTATGTGAAAGGTTAACGATTGAGTCAATGTTATCACAGAGCCATTTCTTTGGTTTCTAACCCCAGCACTTCCCAGATTGTTTGTCCTTCCTTATAGCACAAGAGGGTGGTGTTCTACCTCTCCTTCCCAAACGCCACTTAGTTCACCAGTCTCCTCAGCTGTCAAGTGAACATTGAATTAAAATGTCTGAAGTTCCTTCCAGCTTCAACATTCTTCGGGTCTCTAAACAGGATCTCAAAGGGGCAAAGCCCCTGACTCAGTCTCTCTCCTTTTCCACCCTGTGCTCATTGATAAGCAGTAACATAGCCAAAGGCATGGTTGTAAAAGAGATGAATACAAGTGAAAATGTTAGAAACATTAGAAGCGCTGAAGTAATTTGTCGGCACCTGTGTGGCTCAGTCGGTTGAGCATCCAACTCTTGATTTTGGCTCCTCTGTCTTCCTCCCATCCCCCACTCATGCATGTGCTCTCTCGTTGTCTCTAAAATAAAAAAAAAAAAAAAAGGAAAGATGAGAAACAAAATCAGCGCTCGAGTAATTTGAATTATAGGATTTTGTTATTACCACATCCTGCCCACTTTTTTGATCCCTGTTGTAAAACATCACTGCATCAATTTACTTACCCATCTGCTCTCTCCCCTTTAGTGGGTCTTGTTGGGGGTTGTGGACCAATATCCCCTCCTATGATGAATCAGAGAAACAGGCATTAGACATTTCTCAGGGGAGCCCTGCCTTCTATGTAGTACCAGATCCCCTGAGAAGCTGGCCTGTTGGGGTTTAGCAGCTATACTCCCTCCCTCTTATTCTAAGGTGCCCCCAAGGCCCTTCCTACTGGTGGAGTTGGGGCACTTTTCATGGACACATACCCTTGGTACTTTTTGAGTTAGGTGTTAATAACAAAGATATTCCCAAAAGACTGGGACACAGACATAAACACATACTAGAGTTCATAGGATTTCTCATAGACCAGGAGATTCTGTGGTAAAGCATAAATAGTCTCAACGAACCACAGGTCACACTCGTTAGGCTGGCTACCATCAAAAGAAAAAAAAAGGAAGACAAATAACAAGTGTTGGTGAGGATGTGGAGAAATTTGGACACTTATGCCCTACTGGTGGGAATGTTGGTGGGACGGTAGAATGCTGTTAAACACTTATGTACTGTTGGTGGGAATGTAAAATGGGAACGCACAGTTGGTGGCATGAAAGGGTGAACAAAATGCAGTACACACATAAGTGGAATATCAGCCTTAAAAAGGACAGAAATTCTGGCACATGCTACAACACGGATGAACCTTAAGAACATTTGTAGAATGAGCCAGTCACCAAAAGACAAATACTGCATGCTTCCACTTATATGAGGTAACTATGTAGTCAAAATTATAGAGACAGAAAGTGGAATGGTGGCTGCCAGGGGCTGGAGGAGGCGAGATGGGGCTTAGTGCCTAATGGGTGTAGTTTCAGTTTTGCAAGATGAAAAGAGTTGTGTGGTTGGGAGTGGGGTGATGGTGGCTCAACAACGTGAATGTACTTAATGCCACTCAGCTGTCCATTTAAAAGTAGTTAAATGGTAAGTTTTATATATTTTTTAAAAATATAGTTTTTAGTGTTTTTATTTATTTTTGAGAGAGAGAGAGCACACACAAGAGTGGGTTAGGGGCAGAGACAGAGGGGGACAGATGATCCGCAACGGGCTCTGCGCTGACAGCAGCAAGCCCAGCGTGGGGTTCGAGCTCATGAACCGTGAGATCGTGACCTGAGCCAAAGTCGGATGCCCCACTGACTGATCCCCCCAGGCGCCCCCAGAGTTTATATATATATATATATATATTTTTTTTTAACCACAATGAAAAATAAATAGAATGTAAAACAAACAAACAAAAGCATAGAAATTCATGAGGACAGGGTCTGTATCTTTTTCATTTACTGCCATATTCCCAGTGCATAGCATGGAATCTGCCATGATAGTGATTTCTCAATAAATACTTGTTAATGAGTGATCATAGATCAACAGGCTAAAGTCATTGTCTTACTGTCGTTTAGCATTTCCTGAACCTAAAAGTACCTCCAGATGGCAATTCACACCCGCCTTTTCATCCCTGAACTTGCATCCTACGTTTTGTTCCTAAATAAAAATAGTTTAATTACCGTTAAAGAAGTGGCTTGTGACCATTAACATGATCATATACAGACGTCTGAAGCTACTTATCCAGTTTATAAATGTTCACCCTCACCCTTCCCCTGCATTGAAAATATCAGCCAGAAGAGAGATGATGTGGGATTTTCCCTGCCTTTCTTCAGTCCTTTCCCCGGACCTCCTTGCTAGACAAATACATATATTAATAAAGTCCCTGCCTCTGTGTGCAGCTCAGCCTGACTTCCCCTCTGAGTCCAGGGAGCTGCCTCTCCTGGCTGTTCTCTTTGTGTTCCCTTTCTGGCAAGTTCCCTGTCATTGTTTCATTGACCACTGTCCTCTCAGTGCCCCAATTTGGCTCTGCTTTTATCTCTACCTCGCCCCCCACCCCAGGGCCAGTATCGGACGTGTGGGCTGTATTCGCTTTCCTGTGTGCTTTGAGGAAACATTTTATTCATCTTTAGAGGCTTTGTTGTAAGGTAACCTTGGACAGACCTGTGTTGGTCTGTCCAGATAGTACCTTTTAATCCTCCCAAGACTCAGGGTCCTTCTCGAGCAGTCAGGGTAGTCAGTGGGGGAAACCTGTGTGAGCTCGAGGGACAGGGATGATGCTGTTTAAGCTGATTTACAAAAAGCTGGGAAACATCCACGGTGCTAGGGAGCAGCCATGATTCCAAGTCAGGGCCTGAGCTCCTGTGGGTGCGAGCCCAGCTCTACGTGCTTGTGAGGAGCTCCACACTCCCTTAGGTTCCAGCCATAGTGCCCCAGACCACGAGGGGAAATAATTCAAAGGCATTCATTTGCCTGATAGAGAATATATACACCCATCCTACAGGCACCAGGCTTGACATGGGCTGTTCTGAAGTTAATGAGCCCACCCCGTCTGAGACCACCAGCTCACCTGGGAAGTCAGACGTGGCTTCCTGCGCATCCTTAGAATTCTCACCTACATCTGGTCGCACAGTGTATACCTATATACCTGACAGACGTGCACACACATAAAGCCCTCAGATTCTTCTGGTAGAAGCTTGATCATAGATGAAGGGCACTGACAGATGTTAGCGTTTTCCACACCACCAAAGGCCAAGTCTTCAAAGTGATTCCATACAGCTTTATTACTATTTCGTTTAAAAGGCCTCCTTTCTTTAAAGGTTATAATGAGATGTTATTTCTGCTCTTGATTACAGAGTGCAAGAACAGTCTTTCCCTCCCTCCCTCTCACACACTCATTTTCTGTGGTAAAATTGGCAAATCTATACTTGAGTTCTAAGAGTTGTCCAGGTTTGCCTGCCTCGAGCTCCTCCCCATGTCCTCCTTGGAGCAACCTTCAGTCCATTTCTGAGATTATTTATTTAGCAGGTGTGACGAGCTAGGTACTGATGTACACACTGGAGGTCAGTTAGACTTTAAGTTTTGTTAGAAGCTGTCTGGGAGAGGCTGTGGACACAGCTTCCGACTTCCCTGCTTGACGGCTGTCGGTGGTCCCCCACTGCCCACAGCCACGCGCAGACTCCTCAGCCTGTGGGCTGCAACCTCCATCATTCAGCTGACGTGATGTGGGCTGCAACCTCCATCATTCAGCTGACGTGACCCCTCAGGACCGTTGCCCTGTCCGCCTCCAGCCACTGTCATCTTCCTGTGTTTTTCTGATGCTCCTCTAGGGACTAGTTCACATCCCTTCTCCTCCATGAAACTCTGTCTGACCCCTCCACACCTGAGTCCCTCGAGCTTCTCTGGAGCACCCTAGGACACTGAGCTCTCGCTCCCTCATTCCAGTTATTTGTATTTGTGTCTTTTCCCCAACCAGAGCCATAAGTTCCAAGGAGGACAAGATTTTACCTATAGCTCTCTCAGTCTGTTTTGTTGTGGAGATTTGTACACACTGAAACAATGCGTGCTAAGAAATTAACCAGTGAAGTTGATTATCACTCATTCATTTAAATAGAATAAATCTAGCAAGAGCAATAATATCATATGTTATTATCAAAGCACTTTCATTCTTCCTGGCGTATTTGCGAAGTGGCAATCCAGAAGCAACCTTCTGCCTTTCAGGCTGAAATGTGATCCTGAGCAGAGGAAGAAAAGTTAGGTGGGCTGCATGAGGCCCACCACCTCTCCCTTAGGAGAGTGTTCATCATTGCATAGGATACCAGAAATTAGAAGGCATTCAGTTCACCCACCCTCTTTATAACTAGGAAGGAGACGCTGAGTCATTGGTCACACAGAGCTGATAAGTAACAGACCTGAAATGCACAGCGTTCCAGGTTCAGGCCTCACACAACAGTCACGTCCTACTAATTTCAGGAGTCTCTTTGTTTTCTGTTTTGCACGGGATTTGGGCGAAAGGGATGCCCAGATCTGTGTTTCAGTCATCTTACTCAAATAACAGCATGTCAGTGGAACATTACACACACAAGTGTGGCTAGAAAAATGGACACAACCGTGACACTAGTCTTGCACTTTCATGTACAACCAGCCTGTGTGCATGACTCCAGCTTCTGTTTGTAAAGCTAGTTATGTAAGTGCTGCAGTGCCTTGTAGTAATTACACTGCAGGATGGTGGTGGGATGAGAGAGAGGGGTGTAGGGACAGGGCGTGTAGCCTACTGGAACACACAGAGTTCCGAGGTGTCCAGAAGTCTGGGTTAGAATTGCAGCTTTGACTTAGTTCCCATAAGCCTGTGGATAAGTTCTTTGAGTTTCCCATTTCATCGCCTCTAAATTGAGGACGATTAAATCTGTGTCCTATAAATATGTCTCGAAAACAGTTAATGGCGATTATATTCTGGCTGCTGGGATTGGGAGGGGGCATATGTGTACTTTTTTTAGATGTATTTCTCCCATTTCAAATTCTAGTAATGAGCACATATAACTTCCATAATCAGGAATAAAGCTGTAAAGATTTACTTTTCTAAACCAGTCAGGAGGGTTCTTGTGAGACTGTCCTATCTGGAAAGCTGCTGGGTCTTCAGTGAGTGGGAATTGGGGCCACACCAGTGTCCTTGACCCCCATGCCCACCTGTACCATGGTGGGGAAGCTGCTGTGTGACCCTTCTCCACCACCACCAGCCGCGAGCCCCTGACTGCCTCTGCTGGGACTCTTTCTCTCTGCTGAATATAGGAGCACATTTTGCAGCTTGACACAAAGTTGGCAAAATTTTGTGTCTTCTCTACATGCCACTATTTGTCTGTAGGGACTCATCAGATTTTCCTTGGTGTGGGTTGGTATATGCCCTCAGTCGCAGAGCCTAAACTCAGATATCTTTGCTCCTTTTTAATTTTCAAAGACTTTTCTTCTGCCTCCTTCACTTTGGGGAGCATTAAAATGTGTTTGGATGCTGAAGGCAGTCCCACAAGCCTTGTATCCCATCCACCCCACTTCACACAGTGCATCTCAAGTAACATACATCAAACCTTTGCTGTTAACACTTGGTGCTGGCGTCCTGGCTTTCATCCTGAGAAAATAAATAAACCACACCAAACCCACAGCCCTTTAAAAACACTAATTAATCCTCACCACAGGCCTGGACTACACAGCAATGGCAAATCCCACTGCCCCAATTTTATGTTTGGAGAAATCAGAGTAAGCAACTTTTTTTAAGGGTTCCCAGGGCTGGATAACAGAAGCTGACTTGAAGGGTTAGGGCTGGCCCTGCCTCCTGGGGAAGGGCATGTGGCCAGGGCCAGCTGCCTCGCTGAATTCCCTCCTGCACAACACCATGTGGTTACTTGCCCAGAACTCTATTTACACATCAGCCTTTATTTTTTCCCCCGGGGTTACAATGATGCCAAATCCTCTCATTTCCAACTGACCACTTATTTATTTGCTTACTTTTCTTTAATTCTGGTAGAGCCTAGAAATTTTACTTAACGGCTTCCAAGAGTAGCTGGATCAAAAGGGTTGATCAAAGGGCTAGGCTGATCTTGACACCCCACACAAAATAGACGACCCTTCACATAGTCCTTTTCAGATATGGCGGCTCTGCCCCCCACCCTCCACACTGAAACCTACTCAGTACCCAGGTCTGTTCAAGATTTGAGGATGTCCGGGGGCACCTGGGTGGCTCCCTTTGTTAAGTATGCGGCTTCAGCTCAGGTCATGATCTCACGGTGCATGAGTTCGAGCCCCGTGTCGGGCTCTGTGCTGACAGCTCAAAGCCTGGAGCCTGCTTTGGATTCTGTCTCTCTCTGTCTCTGTCCCTCTCCCTCTCTCTCTTTCTGCCCCTCCCTCTCTGGCACTTTCTCTCACTCTCTCTCTGTCTCAAAAATGAATAAGTATAAAATAGTTTTTTTAAATAAACACTAAAAATATATACTTTTTTAAAATTTGAGGATGTCCACACTCCCCCTTTTCTCTCCCAGTCTAGACCTGACATCTTCCTACCTCACTTCCCCAATCTTACAATCTGTAAGGTAAATGCATATGCCTTTCTTCAAACCATGAAAGTTTGGAAAACCAAAACCTCACTAAATTTTGTGGGACATATCCAATGGACTTAAAGTGTAGTAAGTCCCTTTTCTAAATATTTACTAATCTGGTCTCTTTTTCATCTTTTGGTTAATATTCTCATGATACATCTTTGTCAACCTTTTTACTTTCAATCTCTCTGAATTTTAAGTGTTTTAAGTATGTCCTTTTCTAAGGAGCATGTACCTATTTTCTTTTCTTTAATCCAGTCTAACAAACTTCAGCCCTGTATGAGTATATGAGAGTTTCAGGGCCTTTAGGGTGCTTCTGTATAAGCCTGAAATTAAACTTTTAAAAACATTTCTGGGAAGAAAGCTGAGTACCTGGTCTACCTTAAGCAATCCATAATGTGAGATGTTGGTAATCAGGCATTTATAGACTGAGCCTGTTACCTCTGGCAGCAAATACCTAGGGAAAGAATACATGGCCCCTGCTTCTGAAGAGCCTTAGGATGAGAGGAAAAACTGTATGCCCAGGAAGTGATATTAACACAGTAGTAAAACAAAGTAGCAACAAATGATAAGTGATGTAAATTGAATACATAAGCACTCAGGAGAAACAAAGAAATGATGAGAGGCATTTGGGGGTGATTAGGATAGATTTCCTCGAAAAGTATAGTTTAAAATTTCCCGTTATTTTAATAACTTTGGTTTTATCTTTCTTGATTTAAATGTGAATGAAGGAAAATAATATTTAACACTGTATTAATTTTCTGTGGCTGCTGGAACAAGTTACCATAAACTCAGTGACTTAACACCACACACATTCACGTTACAGTCCTGTAGGTTCAAAGTCTGACATGGATCTCACGGGACAAAAATCCAGGGTGTTGGCAGGGCCGCATTCCTTCCTGGGGGATTTAAGGGAGAATCCATGTCCTTGCCTTTTCCAGCCTGGAGCGGCTGCCCACATTATTTGGCCCATGCCTCCTTCCTCCATCTTCAAAGCCAGCAATGGAGGGCTGAGTCCTTCTCGTAGCCTTGCTTCTGTTATCATGCCTCCTCTGACCTCTTCCACTTTTAATCTTTTAAATTTTTTTAAAGTTTATTTATTTATTTAGAGCAAGTGGAGAGGGGCAGAGGAAGAGAGAGAGAGAGAGAGAGAGAGAGAGAGAGAGAGAAAGAATCCCAAGCAGGCTCCACACTGGCAGCACGGGGCTCCATGCGGGGCTCAAACCTACAAACCATGAGATCACGAGCTGAGCCAAAATCAAGAGTTGGATGCTTAACTGACCGAGCCACCCAGGTGCCCCATAATAGTTCTATTTTTAATTTTTTGAGGACCCTTCATGCTACTTTCCATAGTGGGTATGCCAATTCACATTACCAACAGTGCACAAGGGTTCCCTTTTCTCCACAGTGTCACCATCACTCTTTTCTTTTTGATCCTCTGCCTATTTTTTCATTGGATTTTTTTCTCTTGAGTGGTATGTGTTCCTTTTGGGTATTAACTCCTTATCAGATGTATGGTTTGCAAATATTTTCTCCCATTCTATAGGTCTGTTGATTTTGTTTTCTTTTGCTGTACACAAGCTTTTTAGTATGATGTAGTTTCACTAGACTATTTTTGCCTTTGTGGCTTGTGTTTTTGGTGTCATATCCAAAAAATCAATGCCAAGAAGTTTTTTTGTCCATTTCGAGTTGGGTTTTGTGTATGGTATAAGATAAGGGTACAATTTCATCTTTTGCATGCGGGTATTCAGTTTTTCCAGCACCATTTGTTGAAGAGACTGTCCTTTCCCCCATGTGTGTTCTTGGGTTTATTTCTGGGCTTTTTGTTCCGTTGGCCATATGTCTGCTTTTATACTAGTAATTATTTACTTCCTTTGTTTTTTTCCTGCTCTTTTTCTAAGTTGAAATTCAAACTTTATGAACATTTTTCCAGAGCAAAGTGGTCTTTTTTTTTTTAACTTAGATATTTTTTAATATTATTTTTTTGAGAGAGAGAGAGAGAGAGAAAGAGACAGAGCATGAGCAGGGGAGGGGCAAAGAGAGAGGGAGACACAGAATCCAAAGCAGTCTCCAGGCTCTGAGCTGTCACCACAGAGCCCGACACGGGGCTCGAACTCATGAACCGTGAGATTATGACTTGAGCCAAAGTCAGACACTCAACCGACTGAGCCACCCAGGAACCCCATCACAGTAGTCTTTTTTTAAAAGTGTGTGGTGGTAGTTTTTAAAATTTGCCTGAAAGCCCATTTTATCTGATTTAAATCTAGGAATACCAGCTCTCTTTTTCATCTTTTGGTTAATATTCTGATGATACATCTTTGTCAACCTTTTTACTTCCAATCTCTCTGAATTTTAAGTGTTTTAAGTATGTTCTTTTCGAAGGAGCATGCACCTATTTTCTTTTCTTTAATCCAGTCTAACAAACTTCAGCCCTGTATGAGTATATGAGAGTTTCAGTTACTCTGCTTTCTTACCAACATTTAACATTGGTAGTCTTTTTAATTCTAGCCATGCTATCAGGTATGCAGTGATATGTCATTGTGGTTTTATTTTGTATTTGTTAAATCCTTGAAAACCATTGCTGCTTATATTTTGTCCACTTTTCTAGGCGTTGATGATAGAAAGGTAAACCCAGCCCTTACCACTTGCTAAGTAGCATTCCTCACCTTGTAATTTTCAAAGTTAATTTCTTAACATATACCTAAGGCATTTGAAGAGTTTTTCTTTTAAAAATAAACTTATAGGGGTGCCTGGGTGGCTCAGTCGATTAAGTATCCAACTCTTGATCTCAGCTCAGGTCATGATCTCATGGTTGGTAATTTCAAGCCCTGCATTGGGCTCCATTCTGGCAGTATGGAGCCTGCTTGGGATTCTCTCTCTCCCTCTCTCTCTGCCCTTCGTCCCTCCCCCCACCTCTCTCTCTCAAAATAAATAAATAAACATAAACAAACAAACTGTTTTTGGAAGGAAGGTCTGTTGAGATTTCTTGTTCACCATGCTGCCAGAAATGAGTGTTTACTATGTGGTATAAGTTAGAGAACTAAATTTTTTTAATTTAGTTAATCCCTATTTTCACCATCATGTATTAAATTACTCATTCTTGCTCACTGTCTTAGTCTTAGTTCACAAAAAGTAAAACATGAGACAAAGACTTGAATTTAGTTGGTTTACTTGGGGAATAATCCCAGGGTGCAGGAGTGAAGAACAGATTTAATTGTATATAAATTACATTTAGGCTTCAGTACTTTACTTCCTTTTACAATTTCATCTTGAGATACAAATTTTTACTTTGATTCTTTTTTGTTTGTTTGTTTCGTACATCTTTGAGTTATCTTCTTTTCATGGAAATTTCATGAGTAATATGCTTTCTGAAGCCTTGCATATTTGAGAATATGGCTTTCTGTTATTATTGCCCATAATGACAACTTTGTTGGGTAAATATTCGCGTGGTCTTTTTTTTTTTTTTTTTCCCTTCAAAATTCTGTAGACATTGCTCCTGGTCTCTGACATCTATTGTTGCAGAAAAGTAATCTCAGTATAGCCTGATACTTACTTTGGAGGTATCCAGTTTTTCTTTTCTTGACTAGATAATTATAGTGTTCTGTCTTTGGCATCGATGGTTAGAAAATAGATATAGATACAGATATCTAGATATCCATATGTCACCAGTATTTTGGATTTTATTTCATCAGTTTTTCTTGGTAGAGAGTGAGCACTGCACAATTCAAGATTTTTCATTCCGGGAAAGATTTAATCTGACAGATGTTGGGATTTTTATCTCTGTTCAATTTACTCCTGTCTTTTGGGCAGTAGCACCACTTACATGTATGTTAGATATCCTTTGTCCTTCATACGTTTCTTCTTAATCATTTTTATATCTTTGCCATTTCCCCCCCACATTTCAGGATGAGTTCCCCTTCACTGATCTTAATTTTTTTTTTATTTTTATTTTATTTTTTTTACAGATCTCATTCTGTGTCCCTTTAATGCTTCCAGTGGCATTTCAAAAGTAATATGGCAGATTTTTTCCTCACTGCCTTTCTATAGGCTTTCCAGCTCTTTTAATTAAAAAAAAAAAAAAAAAGTCAGTTTTATCACTGTATCTTTTGCCTCTTTTGTAGATTTAATATTTCATTGATTGTATTAAGTACATGAAGTTGAGGTCGACAGTTGATTCTTTTTCTTCAGTAAATAGTTCTTAAGTATGCAGTCCCTATACCTCTACAGTGATATGTTCATCTCCTTTTATGTTGTGAAATATTTTCATATTTAGGTGTATTTTATTATGTTCCATGTCCTTAATATTTTATTACTGAGTGTAAATTAGGTGGGTTTTGCTAATAATTGCCTATATTAATTATCTTTGTGTTCCACCTTTCATGCCATTAGAATCATTTCAAATATAAAAGCAGGAGGACTCATTTAGAAAAGATATATAGAACCAGTTCAGTGATCTAATGGCCAGTGGATAAGGAAGAGTGGTCCAATGCAGTGGGCCCTCCTCATAAGGGAAAATAGTGTCTAGGTGGTTTCTTTGTATCCAACGGAGCCATAGATCGGGAGCCAATTTTATGGTCCTTTTGCAGTCAGCTGGATTCTGTTCCAGGTATGCAAGTGACTATGGCCATTTCCTGTCCTGGTGCTTTTGGACCCTGTATTAGGATGGATCCTCCTGCGTGCAGCCTTTTTGTCTAGTGTGCTAGAGATGCCCTTGGACTTCCTGGCGTGGGTGACTCCTAATCTTTTATTTATTTATTTATTTTTAATATTAGAAGAGAAAGCACATGCATGCGGGGCAGAGGGAGAGAGAGAGAATCTTAAGCAGGCTCCATGCTCAATATGGGGCCCGATGCAGGACTGGATCCCACAGACCTGGGATCATGACCTGAGCCAAAATCAAGAGTCAAAATCATGACCTGGGATCATGACCTGAGCCAAAATCAAGAGATGCTCAACTGACTGAGCCACCCAGGTGCCTGGGGTGACTCCTAATCCTCTTGACGCGCAGTAGTCAAAGAGGTTCTCGCCCGAAGGCTTCCTTTCTGTTCTGTCCTGCCCTGATTTCCAAATTATGAATGTTTGTGAAAGTCTGTTAGCAGATCTCTTATTTATTTCTTGGCGCCCATACTATTTTCTCAGGAAAGGAGTTTTTAGTCAGCTCTAGCTTCTTCCTTTAAAATGTCAGGGGTGTTCTTGGGGCGCCTGGGTGGCTCAGTCAGTTGAGCATCTGACTTTAAGTCAGATTAAAGTCGGTTAAGCGTCCGACTTCAGCTCAGGTCACGATCTCGCGGTCCGCGAGTTCGAGCCCCGCGTCGGGCTCTGGGCTGATGGCTCAGAGCCTGGAGCCTGCTTCCGATTCTGTGTCTCACTCTCTCTCTGCCCCTCCCCCGTTCATGCTCTCTCTCTGTCTCAAAAATAAATAAACGTTAAAAAAAAAAAAATTAAAAAAAAAAATGTCAGGGGTGTCCCATACCTGTGCTTATTAGTTGCCCTCTCGCCTAAATAAGCAGTTTTAAAGAGGTTAAATACATGATACAGTAAAGGAGTTGAGAGCAATCACATGGAGAGATATAGAGAAGAAACTAATGTTGACAATGCACTGTATTCTAGACACTGTCTAAGCAAACTCCCACCACTGACACTTAGCCCCTGCCTGCATTACTTTCTTTAGAGCACATATCACCATCTGTCATAATTATATTCTAAATATTTGTTTATCATCTTCCACTCCCATTAAAATAGAAGCTCCACAAGGGCAGACACTTTTGTCTTTTGTATTCATTACTGTACCCAAGTATGTAGAACATGGCATGACAAAAAGCAGTTGTTGAATATATGTCCTGTTTTGTTTTGTTTTGTTTTTTTTGATGTTTGTTTTTTTTTTGAGAGATTGTGCAGGAGAGGGGCTGAGAGAGGAGGGGACAGAGGATCTGAGGCAGGCTCTGTGCTGACAGCAGAGAGCCCAACCCAGGACTTGAACTCACAAAACATGAGATCATAACCTGAGCCGAAGTCAGATCCTCAACCAACTGAGCCACCCAGGCACCCCGAATATATGTCCTTTATTTAAAGGAAAATGAGGGGTGCCTGGGTGGCTCAGTCGGTTGAGTGTCCGACTTTGGCTAAGGTCATGAGTTTGAACCCCACATCAGGCTCTGTGCTGACAGCTTGGAGCCTGGAGCCTGCTTCGGATTCTATGTCTCCCTCTCTCTCTGCCTCTCCCCTGCTTGCCTCCCTCTCTCTCTCTCTCTCTCTCTCTCTCTCTCTCAAAAATAAACATTAAAAAAAATAAAGGAAAATGAACAAAAGGAAAGACTCGGGAAGGCCTTTACCAGATATTTTTTTAATATTTATGTATTTTGAGAGAGAGAGAGAGTGTGCATGCACGTGTGGGAGGGGCAGAGAGGAGAGAGAATCCCAAGCAGGTTCTGCACTGTCAGCACAGAGCCCAACAAGGGGCTCAATCCCATGAACCATGAGGTCATGACGTGAGTCAAGACCAAGAGTCAGCCACTTAACAGACTGAGCCACCCAGGCAACCTAACACATCTTTTCAAAAGAGATCAGACAGATGTCAGAGGTACTTAATTTGTTTGTTTTCTCATTCTAGCACTTTATTGGAGATTGGCTGTGTACATAAATGAAATCAGACCAAAGTAAAAGCATTACTTCCACACAATATTCTGATGTCTGTGCTGTTACATAATTTAATAAGTCCCAAGATGTTTCTGATTTTGGTCAAAAGCTTGAGCAGTCCAGAAATCTCTCTCTATAAATATAGATCATAGCATCTAAACAACCATCATTGTTTTAAGTTAGTTCCAAAACCCCCTGGAAGATCTCTTAAAATCTGTAGCTTAGATTGGCTGCAGTGCTGGTGGGAGGGAATGAAGGGCGTGCACTTTATACCACAGAGCTGATATAGCAGGTACTGGGGTGGGGGGACAGAGCTCCTCAAGTGTGGGGCACACAAGGGCGTGGGGGCTGGAGATCGTGAAAGCTGGCCAGGGAACTCAGCCACCGTGTGTTTTCCCACATTGCTCAACTATCAAAGTGATGAGACTCCAATGCAGAAAGAAGCCCATCACCCCAGGTCCCTTGCGTAGCCAAGAAATGGCAGAGCCCTCCTCCTGATTGTAGACATTCTGGCACAGAGGTCCTGGGAAGTTCTACCCATCTCCCTCCCCTGCCATGCGTAATTCCCTCCAAATTACATAACATGAGGGAGGGGCACCGCAAAGAAAATAACTCTGAGCCAAAGTGCTGCCGGCCCCTTGGAATGAGGATAGGGTGCCTTTGCTTGGTTTGACCGGAGGGGCGCTGGCAAAGGCTCCTCTTCCCCCAGTGTCTCCCTCACCACCTTGAAGTCCACCATCAGTAATTAGGTTGTTTGGCTCTTCAAAGCTTCTCAGCATTCAGCAGTAACCCCTGTGTATCTGTGGTGGGTTTGCTGCTCACAGTCGCAAACAGCTTTAACCTCCACCAAACCATTGGTTCTTACAACCCCATGAGGCAGAAGGGGCAGAGATCACGATCCCCATTTAAAAGAAACCCGGAACCCACAGAATTAGGTCCCTTGACTGAACTCACACAGCTGGCCAGTGGCAAAATCCAAACAAGAGCTCAGATCTCCTGTCACGTGTCAAGCTCCCGAGTTCACACAACAAAGCCTGTCCGTCGCTTTTCTGAGAAGGAAGAGGCTAGGGGAGGGGACACCACCCACATCCCTCACTGCCCCTCTTGGGAGATTCTCAGTCCCATTGAGGACAGAATAAGTTTGCATGTGACAGATAATGATCGCAATGACCAGGCACAGCAATAAGGAGGTCATGATGACCATGATGGCCAGGATGATGAGGACAATGACCCAGATAGCCAGGATGTGCTTGGGGAGCACAGCCTCCATGGGGACCTGGCTGACGGCATCCATGCTACTTCACTCTGAAATGCGTCCTCCAGAATCCTTTCCTGCTGTAGTCTACACACCTGAAAGTCTAGCCGATGCATTTGGGCTGAGGGGCCGGTACTCAGAGCTCTGCTTTGCGGTGTACGTAGTTTAAGATCCATAACAAGCGGCTTCACCAAGTGAGGGTAATAACACCTGTCCAGAGGTACTTGATTTGCAATAGCTAATGTTTGTTCATAAAGTAAGATGTAAAAAACTTAGATTTGGTTTACTTGATGGCTAGTTTAAGAGACTCAAGAGTGCTCGAGTCCAACATGAGTATAAATTTACAGTGACTTATCAGGAAGTCATGATTATTTTGGCAACTTATAAAAATTCATTTCACAGCCTTTCTCTGATAGCATTTTGTAAAAATTTCTTCCATAATTTCTTCCAAAAAATTCGGTACTTACCTGATTTTTAACTCCTTTCTCAAAAGTGAAAATAAGAATAAAAGAGGAAAGAGAGAAATTCAACGCAGGTATCACTCTTGCTTATAATATTTTGCCTGAGATATAAGAGTTATTGGTTATATATCTATTTCATTTAAAGAAAGCTGAGAGTTGGGTTTGGGTTATTTCTTGGACAAGCTAGAATATAGTACTTGATTTCTAACTATTAACAACTAATGTTTAAACATTTTAATGTTAGAAACTAAAAAAAAAGAAAAATCCACACTGTTCCCTTCTTCTAATTTTAACTATTTTCAAAGGCATATAAGGTTATTTTTTTCTTGATCTTTCCATGCATTATAAAGAGTAGCATTTATCCTGCATTGAGCTGAAATGATTACACAATTCCTTTAAAATGAAAATGTTGACGGTGGAAACCAAATTTAAAAAGAATGGAAAGAGATACATGTAAATCACCAGACACTTGGAAGAGGACAGGCAAATCTAAGAACTACGTGCTTTTTATAATCTTACATTTTCCCCCCTAAAAATCACTTTCCAAACGGTTGACAGTTTGGCAGCTCCTAGGATGACATCAACTCTTTTGTTGTGCAGTAAACTGCTTTCTTTTAGATAACTTGATGGCACTTCATCAAGTTTGGTGATTGCGTTGAATTAAAAACCAACTGGGGTTGAGTTTAAATTCCCCTAACTGAGAAACCAAACACATTCCTGACCTTAGGCCTGCTTTTGAGCACTCAGACTTACCTTGTCTATAGGCTGCTTGACTTCTAGAAGAGAAGTAAGCGGGTGAGAGAAAACGCACGTTTTAAAGTCAATAATCAGTCAAAATAATCTGCCCAAATGCACTACATTATCAGTGCATTTCTCCAACCTTTCAGATGCTTTCAGACCAATCATCCTCTTCTCTATCTTAACTTGACCCCAAATCAAGAGGATAATGACCTTGGCACTGTTTTCCACTTCAGAAAATCAAGGATGGTTACTTGAGCTGTAGTCTCTCTCAGCAGTCAGGGGCAGATTCTCACCACCAGGAAGGTGGTGAGGAAAAGAAAATTCTAGAAATTAGCCTGTTAATGGGGAAGAAAAAAAGCAGTCTGTGAACAGGGCTAACAGCTTTGCTGAATCTTCTAGGAACTTGCCTCTGATCACCAGGTGAAAATACGTGCATTGTAAAGTTCTGTCCCATCACCTCACTCTAAACCAGAGCTTCTAGACTTGACTAACTCTAGGGAACACCTAATTCAGCATTTCTGGCAAACTCCCAGGTGGTGCCAGTGCTGCTGGCTCTCTGACCACACTTCACTTGGAGCAGCCAGCCCCCGATCGAGAAAGCGCTTTTACCCAATTTGGAGTCCAAGATTTATAATTTAAAATATTTGTATGAAGATGTAATTTAATACTAAGTAAATATTTTGTGAGATATGCAGTTGAAGACAGAGATAGAAGACGTTAACTTTCAGAACTGTTTTATAATTGCTAATATATTAATTATATAATCAATGATGTAATTAATGTATTACTTGTCATTAAAACTTTGTCATTTCCCCTGGAGCTCCTATTTAGACTAGCTGGATACCATTTTACATGATCTTTCTCATCATCTAAATACCAAATTGTTTTCTGATCCTAAAGTAATCTGGTGTTTGATGAAAAAAATTCACAATATGTTCAGTCCAGCAAGGCATGGAGATTTTAGAGCTCAGCTCAGTAGCTCAGTTCCTTTTTCCTTTTGTTCCTGATGTTCTCATTCTGTCAGCATTCAGGAAGAAAATCTGAACTTCCAAAAAATGGCAGTGAACTTAACATCTACCCCTCCCCTCACCTCCCGCCCAGGAAGTGGTTACCAACTCAGTAATAGTACTATTTCTACCTAAAGATGAGGTAGACTCTGAGACTCCAAGTTGGATTGAGTTCCGACACCTTTCAAGTACTTCTCAGATCTTGCAGAATATTGGGAATGGGTGTAGACAAACTAACAAGCTCCCAGAGAGAATAAGTAGACGAGCAAGGTGACTAATGGTTCTACTTCTGTGGAGAAGAAGGAGTCTTCCCCATGCTCATGCCCATGTAAATGGCAGAGAGGTTACTCTGGCGTGGGTGTTGACATCCATGCATCCATCTGGCCGGGCAAAGCAGTAGCTGTGACACCTGTTGGTTAGTCACTGTATCTGAGAGACACAGAGCACCCTCACCTGGCATCCTTATGTGAGCTCACCTGGCATCCTGACTCAACAAGCTTGTTTTCTCTCCTCACCTTTCAAACATAAAGGCGTAAACATGTCTGTAATGTCAGAGAATCTGAAAACTGAATCGCATGCACGAAGACAATGGGACAATCTGATGTTCCTAAAGTACTTCAAAGAAGATCTATTCCTTCTTTTTCCTCATGAATTGGGGCCTTTTTTAAGAACATAGTAAAAGGACTCAGTGCAGTCTTTCTTTAAAGCATTTAGAGATCACAAACAAAACATCATATGTAATAGAAAAAAACCAAAGAACATAAAATTTTATATTCAGTATCATCTCAATTATAAATTATAGGCATATTAAACACAGGATTAGAATCATCCATTCTAATGGTCCATTACCTTTGGAGAATGAGATTATGGATGATTTCTTATTTTCTTTTTAGTTCTGTTCAGCATAGTCCAGATTTTCTATAAGCTTGAATTACTTTTGCAATTAAAAATAGAAGAAGGAGGAAAGGAAGAAAAGAAAAGGGAAATAAAGCAACAGTATGATCAGGCTGGAAGTCTCTGAGCCTATACCCCTCCCACCAGTCTCTGTCCAGGGACTTAGGTCTGTAGTTAATTGTTTGATGTTTTTATGTGGTGTAGATCTGTCTACTGCCGCAGTGACAGAAATAAATTAAAGTGTCTCGGTAAAGACCAAACTCATCAATTTTTCCCAAATCTGTATTTGATTAATTCTGCAAAGGTCTAGGTCAAAGTTATTCCTCAAATCTTATTATTTCAATAAAGAAGCCCAAAGTTTCCAGGTTTGTCAGGAAATTCATTATCACCGTAAAATAGCAAAAGGTCACAAAATGTCTCCTTCCACAATCAAATAGCATATAAGAAAAATTTCTTTTTCTCAACAATTCATTACCCCAGCAGAACCAAGAGAAACTTCTGACATTTCAGATCCTTTTGCTTCAGGGGAAATAAATGTTCCATAGATCATGGAGAAAAATGACAAACAAATTAATGAAAAACAAATACACTCCTGCAGCATACTCAGCCATGCCAGACCAAACACAAGTCAAAGTGAGCTTTTATTCTCAGGTCTTTGCGACTCTGAAGAGTGACAGTTTCCATAATGGCATCAGCACTTCAGTTACAGAAAGCTGTACACACACCGAAGAAGAAGCACAAATTAAAGAAATATGCCGTGGAAAAACAGAAAGAGGAATTCTGTCATTTCATGCATATTTAACTGTAGTGGGAAAATCATTGCTGGCAAAGCAGTGTTGAAATTTTGAGCTAATACGTGGAAGCATTCTAGAAGTTATCCACCCCTCTCTTCATAATGCTCTATACAAAGTTGTAACT